>NC_060271.1:70885476-71185476 GCF_021613505.1 Equus quagga
TGAATGCTGGGCGTGGCCCCTCTGCTAATGGCAGACAGAGAGTTTTGTCTGCTGCCTGGGCGGAGCTCCGGCGCTTTCCCTCCGGGACGCAGAACCGGCCTTTGAAAATTCCCCCAGCCCCGGTCCTCTCCGAGATCTCCGGCAATCCCTAGTCCCACGGGGCGGGCAACGGCAGCTGGGAGATCTCCGTGCCCTCCGTGTCTCTCTCTGGGACCCTCCGGGCGCCCCGAGCACCAGGCTGGATCCCCCCGCCAATGGCGGGGAGAGACTCTCCCCGCGGGCTCAGGTGTGCAACTCCAAAGTTTCCCTCTGCGTTTAGGAGTAATTGCAGGGGGTTTAGGTAGGGTTCTGGTCACCTGTTTCCAGCGTCGCTCCTCTGTTGTGTTCTCGCTCCTGCCCTAGACGTGCGTGGATCCTCTGGGGGCGTCCGTTGGAAGAAAGCCGCTTGCGGGTACCAGGCTGCCCGTCGGGGTCGGAGAGCCCTCACCTATTTCCACCTCCTCCCGGAGGAAAGTCCATCCGCCTTCCGATGTATAGTCGCGTGTGTGTCTCAGACGTCCTGAGATGCTGTCTGGATATCCTTTGTCAAGCGATAAGTGTCCAAATAATTGTAGACTCGAAGGGCGAGAGACAAAGAGGACTACTCACGGCGCCATCTTGGCTCTTCTCTCCTCCCCTTAACTTTTAAAAAGCCAGGTTCTCTTGATTCTTGCCTCCCTGGCTGCTCCGTCTTAGTCGATGTGCTGTTCTCCTCTCCGTCTGTAGCACAGTTTCACAAGATGCCTGCAACCTCTTGCTGGCCCCCGAGGATGTGGTCTGTTAGGATGGCCACAAGCATCTGCAACCCAGCATGTCCAGACTAAACTTATCAGGATGGCATTTCTAAGCAAGCATGCATTAACATCATCCTGACTTTCCTCTACCAGGCTAGAGGGCCGAGTGGTCATGAATGACTCAGGCTAGATTAGGATGTTCATACTCTCTTCTCTATCCTTTCATCTACATCTGTTTTCAAGATAGAGTCAGGGAAATGTCTAAATGACTGGCAGTGTTTAAAAGGTTGACTATCCCAATGGTTTTAGCATTTTGTTACAGATACTGCCCTAAACTGAAGTAATGAGGAAGAAATTGTGGAATTTCAGCAAGCGGTGTAGAGGAGTCAGGAAGGCAGGATGGGTAGTTATAAAATATACTCAGTACAGATGTCTGGCACATGTTAAATGCTCAGTAATTATGAATAAGTGTTCTGCATGAAGATGTCCTTTTTTAGGAGAGGTAGATTTTTGCAGAATGCTGAAAATTACTTTTATGGAAATTCTCTGTCATAACTGGCTGAGGAGGAAGAATGAGCACAAATATCAAGAGCAATAGATTATAGGGACCAATTTTGCAGAAAAAGAAACTTCCAGAAAATATCCAAGAATATGCTTTGTGGTCAAGAGAATATTTTTTGGAAAAAGTAATAAAAAAGAGGGGCCATTAGTGAAGGGTCCCACTGAGAGGTTTAGCCAGCCTGGTGGAAAGGGTCATTTCTTCAGGATTCAATTCTCACAAGCCAGTCTCTGTGTCTTATATCTTTCATCTGCAAATTGGAATAAAGTTTTCTTCTATACATATTTCCTAACAGAGTTTTAAGCATCAAATAATATTAGAAAGCTTAAAACATTTTATAAAAAGTAAAGCTATAATACACATTTTCCAGGATTATTAAAGAGAGTAGTGTTGAATTTAAACAGAGGATCCATAGCAGTCTCAGGATTAGTTCTTTCCCATAGAGACCAAATAGTACTGACATTGTTGCCATGATGTTCATGTTTCTTAAAAAGAAATGAGAAAACTTTTTAAATGTCGTTATTTCTTCTTTATGGGTTCTTTGCTCCAGCCAAACTAGTCCTCCTGTCCGTCTTTAAAAAGATGCTGTATTTCTTCCTTCCTTCTCATTTACTCACCCTATTTTTCTTTTCCTGAACTATCCATATCCTTCACCATATGTTAAGCATAAATTACAAAATGAAGGACTTATGCTGGTTTTCTTGAACAGAGATAAATGCCTAATCATCTAAAATATATTTGGATATTTACTACACTTTGCTATATATATATATGAATATTAATTCTGAGTAATTGAAGGTGCTAATTTTATGGTAACTTGTAAAAATGTTCCTTAGTCAAGTAAACCAAGGATGCCAGCAAAGGAGGTAGTATGCAAACAGGAAATAAGCCCTGAAACATTTTGAAACATAGTGGCCTCCTGATTGTTGACCTTTTCAGGAAGGATTCCCAGATATTGCTCTGAGGTAAGACCTCCAGAAGAGTCATTCCAGGTGAGCTATTTACAGCTTTGGACATCACCCCAACTGCATTTAAGAATATAGCAATGATCTTAACTATAGCGTAAATAGATTCCTCTAAAAAGAGATGGGCATTCTGTGGTAGAAGAAGTGACAGATGGGATTATGCCAGACGGACAATGGATGTCCAGGGAGGTAAAACATGAGCACATTGACCGTATCCCCATAGCTTGCAAGCTTTCAGTTTATGCTGATATCTCCAGCTCTAATCCAGTGCCACATGGGTCATTCTAGCCTTCCGACCTTGCTTCTTTGTAACCTCTTGCTCGAACATTAAGAAACTTGGATGCCATCCATCATCCATTTGCTTAATGCTCAATTCCAGTACAAATGTATAGTTGTTTCATTCTTATTAACCCATACACCATGGGAAACATCCTTACCAACTAGAGTACAGTGCTTATGTATAGTACCTTCTGCCTTTAGTCTCATACTCTAAACTCATTTCCAAAATTGCCTCGGTGAGCAACTCGTCCCCTCAATGAGATTATTTCACATACTTGTCCTACAGTTTGAATGTTGCCATGGAGACCATGAGGTCAGTTGAAGTCATATCACTTGTGTGTTGCTTTCCTTTCATGCAACTGCCTAATATGTGCTTTGACATCTTTTGAGATCAGTGTGTCTCACCAGTCATTTCTGTATCACCTGAGAGCTTTTCAAAATTCTGATTTCTTTTCTGTTTTATTTCAGAGAATTTTAATTTGATTATTATTGCATAACCTGTGCTTCACACCTCATTTACTACAAAGTATTAAACTTTAGTTATTAACCTAAGCTACTGAAATATTTAGCATACTTCATTTAAAGGACATCTTTTATTTTAATTACTATTTTATTAATTTCACATCTCTGATTTTTGTCCTCCTCCTCATGATTGTATTCTACTTCTCATTATTTTTCACACATATTTATGTTGGTTTTAAACTGCTTTCTATACCAAAGTGTTAACTTTTTTACCTAGTGGAAATCTCTACCCTTTTTATTCAGTAATGATTTAGTGACGATTTGGGCAATGTTGGTCCTGAATCCTTTGTATACTTTCAATAAAATGATTCTTATGTTAGGGGGCTTATAGCTCTATACTTCTGCTAGATGAAACTGAAAGCTTGCAAGCTATGACGATAGGGGCAGGATGTGTGTGTGTGTATATATATATGTGTGTGTGTGTGTGTGTGTATACATGAAACATACATGAAACATACATGGAACATACTTGCTCTAAGAGTGAGAATCAGCATCAATCAGAGAAATTATTGAATCATAAACTTTTAGTTTTCTTCTATCTAAAATTCTTCATCTTAAAAATGGGTTAGACTAGAATATCTCTAAAGGCACCCAAACTCTCACGTTATATGATTGTATCATCAGCAATGGGATCAGGGCTTCTCAGACACAGCAGGCAGTATGGGATACAGTAGAAAAGAAAATGATTAACTTTTATCCAAAGCTCTAAGTTCACACACCTCTCTCTGTTCCTCCACCTTCTTCCCTTGAATCTACCAGTCTATAGATCTCGCTTACTGCTCTCCAGAACTGTGACATCTTATAGAATGTTCTTTTTTCCTAAAGACTAAAATTTTGCCTGAAGAACAAGGATGCTGTTCCCTGTATTCTGAATGCAGAGAACCACCTGTGGGGGTAGCAGGGGCATATTTTCCAGTGTTTACTGAATGGTCCCTAGAAAAATGTGTTCTACCATCCATGCCACCCTCATTATCCCTCAATTCATGGAAGGCAGCATTCAGAAAGAAGTCAAATATTATGTGCAGGTGTGTGTGCAGATTTCTAGAGAAAGGTGACTCCCTTTATTATCTCCCCTTATGGACAGAAAGTGACAGAGCTATTTCTCTCCAATAAAAGGGCAGAATCACTCTCAATGTATGGTGATAAATCAAGAAATTTTCAATGTCGTCCTCTGAAACCCCAACCCATTGCGTTTAGTCAAAGATAGCTGTCTCATCCCCCAATATGCTAATGTTAATATATTTCAATGATCCTGAAGGCTTACCCAAATGCAAATACAGTTTAATAATTGATGCTTAGAAGTTTTAACTTACTTATCAAGAGACAATGATCAGTGAAATTTGCTTTATGGAGAAAAGTTAGGGATGAAGTTTAGGGAAAAAAAGGGTTTAAAATGTTTTAATTCTTTAGGATATAGCATAAACTACATATTCTATTTAATCCTCAACCTGTTTGAACAAATGAGATACAACCGTTTCTATGACATGTGGTACACCCACAGAGGTTAACACTCACCCAGAACCATTAGTGATTGTCTTAATCAATTTGGGCTGCTATAACAAAGTACCATAGACTGGGGCACTTATAAAGAATAGAAATTTATTTCTCACAATTCTTTGAGAAGAAGACATTTACATGACGTCCTGCAGTCCTTTACAAATCAGACACCACAAAACGGGAATCATGATTTACTTGAGTTGTGCCATTTTCAAATGTTTCATTAAGAATTCCCCAGAGTCAGTTATAACACCAAATGCATTATACATTTTATGAGCCTAAAACAGGGAGACTAGCACAGTAGTCATGTCAAACTACCAGCATTTAAATCATATGTTCACTGTTTACAGGGCTGTCAACTTTGGCGAGTTACTTAAGCACACCAAGCCTCAGATTTCTCATCTATAAACAGACTAGGGTGTATACTTTGTGGGACATAATCACTCATAGCAAATGTTACTATTATTCTCTTTTTTATACTTTGTATTCAGATCTTCTTAGCATAAAAAAAGTCATCAAAGTATTTACATTATAGTATGGGATTCATATAAAAAAATGAAAAGACATTGGCTTTACGTGTTTTTTATATGAGCAGCAAGACCACCTTTCGAGTTGATTTTCTAGACCAGCCCTGCCCAATAGAAACAGAATGTAAGCCATATGTGTACTTTTAAATTTTCTAGTGGTCACATTTTTAAAAAGTATTTTAACTTGTAATCAATATAAAAATTCTTAATGAGATACTTTACATGTTTTTGGTCTTTGAAATCCCGTATTTTACTCACAGAGCTCATTTTAATTCAGACTAGCGATATTTCAAGCACCCAGTAGTCACATATGGTTAGTACAACTTTTTTTGACAGAGCAGTGCTAAGCAGATCACAAATACCTGGGACATAGGATACATTTCCCCCGCTTGTGCCCATGGAAGACTTGTCATTCATTTCTGGGTGCCTGTCCTTGACCTCAGCCTTCTTCTCGACTGAACACCCAGGCTGCTACTGCCTATTATTGAGAGTTAGCATATAAAATAAACTTATTTGTCAACCTGAATCTATATAAATGTCTATACAAATTTCTAGCTGATGTACAGAATTTTTCTTTGGTCACAAAGTTTTCCTCTAACTATGGCAACAGTGAATTGTTCATCCTATACACTGATTCTCAGATAGCATTAGTTTTGGCAAAAAGAGTAGATAAGGCTGAATAGTTGGTTTGTAGAAAAGCTGTCTCTAAGAAATTGTTTCCTATGATTGTGTGTTGGGAGTGTATACTTGTAAACATTTATTAAATTACATTATTACTTAAGGCTAAATATAAGATGAATGTTTTCTGAACAAATGTATTAAAAGCCCCAGGCTAGTAAAAGCTTAAACTACTAACTTGATAAAGTGGTGATTCTTTTTCTCTAGTCTTTTCCCTATATTTTCCACTTTCTTTATTTCTATCTTCTCTCTCCACAGCCACTTTCCACAACTCTCTCTCTTGCCATTTCTCCCAGTGATACATCAGTGACTATTTGCAAGACTCACACACACAAAACCCAAGGAACAATTTCTTCATCATACACCTGCTTCCTGTGGATCATAAATAAATTTGTACTAGTAAACAGAACCTAGCCATTTTGGAAGATGCTTTTCAATGATTTATTCTTCATGATTGTCAGGAAAGGCAGCTTCGACAATGAAATGGAGATTCCTGTCTCAGGACTATGTTCATTTCCTTCAAAAAAGTGGTAAATTTGGAAATGCCATGAAGAGAACACTCAGTTGCTGCACTGAACAAATCTACTTTTCTCACACTTATTTTGACACTGACCCTTTCACAGTATAAAATGTACACATTCTTGTGCTTCTCTCTGCTCTAGCAATTTCTTGCAGGCTTTTTAACTGGATAAAGCATCGTGCTTGAGGAGGAAGTCTTACTGAAACCACTGAGCAACTCATTAGCTGTGAAATTTGTAGGTGAGTGTGCTCCAGGGCACCAACAGATGGTTTAATTGGGTACGAAATTCCAGAAGGCTGTGTGCAGATTTACAACATTTTAATCCAACAACCAGGCTGACTCTAGCCTTATTGAGAGAAGAAAACTGCTACCTGAATACAATATGTGATTTCAGGGAAAGTGACCAGGCCTTCTATAGCCCCAGTTCTTCTTTAACTTGCTCATTGATGCCTCAACTTGTAACATTATAGATTCGTTTCTGTGACTTAAGTCTTACTCCTTGTTAAGACACAACTTCCTGTGGAGATTTAACAGGTTAAATTTGAATGGCTGTGTATGTCCTTTCCAATTAGCTAAAGTTGTGCCTGGTCCTCCAGTGACCCCATACTCAGATCTTTGACTATAAGCACCCTAATAATAATGGTATGGGAAAATAAGTAGGAATAAACACATATTCTAAAATGAAATATTAGCTTTTTCTCCACCACTAGGTTCTGACCCGATGTTTCCTCATTTATGACTGTCAGCAGGAGGTGGGGTGGAGGGAACCCAAACTGGCAGACAGGAGAGTGCTCCTGCTCCATGCTCAGGTGCTTTTACAGACAGGAACACTTGCATGCAAATTGACCAGTATACATTGTTCGTATAGAGAAATTTTCATCTTTTAAAAATGATTTATATATTTTGCTTTGACTTAAGTTATAGAGAATATCTAGATGGTTTCCAATTCTGACACCTTCAATTCAAGGTCTCAGAGCCAAACCATTACTGACATATTATTTATCTCTTTATAATTTATTATTCTTAAGTACTGCCTAATGCGTTTCATTGATTTGTTCATTGTGCTTATCACAAAGCAGGTTGGCCATTTATCTAAGTGTGTTGACATTCTCATTGATTTTGAAGAGGCTTCAATGTCTTTCTTCATTTGGGCAGGGTTGATGAGCCCAATCTCAAATAAGTAATTGAAAAGAGAACATTTTCTATTTGTATCTAGTGGTTTTAACACACACGCACACACACACACACACACACACTGTACAGAGACAGGTGCCTGCAACTGGGGGAGACATCTTAGGAAGCACACTGAGCTGGTCGTAATAACAATTACTTATACTTTCATATTGCTTACTAGATTCTAGAAATTATTTTCTATGTCGTAAGTGTAAACTCACTTATTACTTAAAACAATCTTAAGAAGTAAATGCTATTGTCATTCCCATTTTACAAAAGAGGAAACTGAGGCACAGAGAGCTTAATACTTTTTCAAGGTCATGCAGTATTTGTGCCTTTTCAGTCATAAACTGAAGAGTTTAGGAGACACAAAATCAGTGGATAATTGAAGACCAAAGAGTAATTCCTCTATCCCATCCAGTTAACCTTTTGGAGAAAGGGGGTGAGAGAAACCTAGTAGAACTCGATCTGACTTTCTAACTTTCATTCAGACGAACAGTCTGTGGAGCTCTTAACTGGCTGAAGCAGGTGGAGTTGGCATCACAATGGAGAGAAGAACTTTTGGAAGATATCTAAGAAGATAATATATATGCCTAACAGAGCAACTGAAGTGATTTAGCTATCAGTAATGACAGTTAGGCCGTGACTACTGAAAATGCAAAGCACGAGCTGTGTTATGCTGAAGAAAAATCTACATGCAAAGAATCTTTGCAGAAGATTGAGGCATCTCTGAGGGAGCCCATCGAGAACAAAGGGTGCATAAATAATCAGGACACAGTCCTTGCTCTACTGATCCCTGCACAAATTCAATAACATGGATCTTGAAAATCAACCATGCGTACTTGAAATAAAAGTATGAAAAATCACCTCAAGTCACAAATATCAGCATGTGTGCTCAGATTTTGTCTGTCTTATGTTCTTCCCCATACACTAAAATCTACTGATAATATTTGCCATCTCAGACCCCACTCCTGAATTATTTCCTTTTTGATTCATTCATTAGACTACACGAACATGAATATGGTAGGCACTGAAAAGTGAGAACTACCATTTATAAATCTTGAAGACCTTATAACTCGCTTTTATGTAGACTGTGTCATCTTTAGCATCACAACAGTTAAAGCAACTATTGTGTTCCTGATTTTGTTGATAGAGATGAAGATTCGAAAGAGAACTGAATCTCATGCTGACTCTGTGCCAGTAACTAAGCAAGTCTTTTATACACTCTTATCCCTCACGGAAAAGCTGTTGACAGTGGAGTGTTATCTCCAAGGACACTGAAGCACAGTGCTTTTGTAATTGTCTTAACACATAATAGCTGACCATACAATAGCTAGTGAGATCAGGAAGTTTAAAAGGGGGTGATTCCAGTTTACACTCTTAATTACCTTCTTATTAAAAAATTTTACACTCCAAGAGCAAAACTAAAGTTAGACTTCTGTTTAATTTATAAGAGCACTCCCGCTGTATCAAACACATTGAAAACATTACTAGCATAAATTTCTTGGAGGTTCCAAATCACTGAGGCAGACATCAGCCAAAATTAACCTTTCTAGCCACCAAATATTGCTCAGTTATTTTTCCGTTTTTCTACTGGGCCTTCAGTTTGCCATGTAACACGTGAAAATCCACTTGAGATTTACATAGTTTGTTTATAAGTTGGGTAAGATTTTGTCTATCCAATCACAAGTACCAGTTGCATTCTTTCTTTTGTTACTGTGATTTTGGGGTCATATTTAAAATACATTGCCAAATCTAAAACCATGAAGATTTACCTCTATGTTTTCTTCTAGAGCTTTATGATTTTAGCTCATATATTTAAGTCATTGATCCGTTTTGAGTTAACTTCTGTATGTGGTGTAAGGTAAGTGTTAAACTTCATTCTTTTGCATGTAGAAATCGGGTTGCCCCAGCACATTTGTTGAAGAGACTATTCTTTGCCCATTAAATTAGCTTAACACCTTTGTTGAAAATTAATTGGCCAAAATACTATGGGTTTGTTTCTGGATTCTCAATTCCAGTCCATTGATCTACATGTTTATCCTTTTGCCAGTACCACACTGTTTTGATTACTGTAGCATCATAGTAACTTTTCAAATGAGGAAGTATGAGCATGGATTTTTTTATAGATTGTTTTAAATATGTAGGAGTCCCTTGCAACTCCATATGTATTTGAAAATTGGCATTTCTATTTCTGACAAAAGGCTGTTAGACTTTTGTCAGAGATTGCCTTAAATTTTTAGATCCCTTTGGGTAGTATTTGCATTTTAACAATATTAAGTTTTCCAATCCATGAATATGGGATGTCTCGCCACTTACTTAAGTCTTCTTTAATTTCTTCCAGCAATGTTTTATAGTTTTCAGTTTACAGGTATTTCAGTTAAATTTATTCCAATGTATTTTATTCTTTTAGATGCTATTATAAATTGAATTATTTTCTTAATTTTGTTTTCAGATTTTCCTTGCAAATGTGTGAAAACACAACTGATTTTCCTTTGTTGATCGCATACCCTACCTTTGTTTTTTTGTTTATTAGCTCTAGCAGCTTGCTTATGAATTCTTTAGTTTTTTCTATGTGTAGGAACTTGTCATCTATGAATATTTTAACTATTTCTTTCTAATCTGGATGCATTTTATTTATTTTCTTAGCTAATTGCTCTCATTAGCACTTCCAGAATAATATTCAATAACAGTGGTGAAACTGGGCATCTTTGTCTTAATTATAATCTGTGGGGGAGAACTTTTGGTTTCACTCAACGGTGAGCATTGAGTATTATGTTAGCCGCAGATTTTTCATAAATGCCTTTATCATTTTAGGAAATCTCCTTCTATTCTTAGTTTTCTAAGTGTTTTTATGATGAAAGGGTGCTTGATTTTGTCAAATGGTTTTCCTGTATCAATTAAGATAGCAATGTTGTTTCTTTAGGATGTTCTATTAATGTAGTGGATTAAATTGGCAGATTTTCTTATGTTGAGCCACCCTTGCATTCCTGTGGTAAATCTCACTTGTTCATGGTGTATACTCCTTTTAATATGCAGTTTGATTTAGCTTGCTAGAATTTGTTGAGTATTTTTGAATCTGTACTCATAAGGGCTATTGATCTGTAATTTTCTTTTCTTGTAATCTCTCTCTGGCTTTGCTATCAGGGTAATGCTGGCCTTACAGAATAAGTTAGAAAGCAGTCGTTCTTCTATTTTTTGCTTTGAGAAGAATTGTTAATTCTTTAAATGTTTAGTTTGAGCCATTCTTTGATAATTTGTCTCTTTCCAGGAATTTGTCCATGTCATCTATAATATGTAATTTGCTGACATGCAATTATTCATAGTATTATTATGTAATGCTTATTTTACTGTAAGATCTATATTATTGTCTACATTTTTGCTTTTGATTTTGGTTATTTGTATCTTCTTTCTTTTTTAGCCTGTTAGTTTAGCTAAAGTTTTTCAATTTGATTGATCCTTCCAAGAAACAACTTTTGTTTTCATTGATTCTGTTGTTTTTCTATTCTCTATTTAGTTCATATCCATTCTAATCTTTATTTATTTCTTGCTATATTTCGATTTAGTTTGCTCTTTATTTTTACTTCCTCAATGTGTAAATTTTGGCTATTAATGATATTTAAAAGACACACATTTGAGTGTGTTGTTTAATTTGCACCTACTTGTGACTTTCTAATTTTCCTCTGCTACAGATTTCTAGGTTTATTCCATTGTTTTCAGAAAATAGGCTTGAATGGTTTTAAACCTTTTAAATACATTAAGACTGATTTGTGTCCTAACATATAATTTCTCATCATAATGGCCTGTGTTCACTTGAGGAGAATGTGTATTTTATTGTTGGGTGGGGTGCTTTTCTTATGTCCTATAAGTCTAGCTGGTTTACGGTCTTGTACAATTCCCCTATTTCCTTACTGATCTTTCCCTAGATATTATATTCATTATTGAAAATGGTGTGTGTTGAAGTCTCCAACTATTAGTATAGAACTGTCTATTTCTCCCCTCATTTCTCTCCATTTTTTTTCTATATATTTTGTGGCTCTGTTTTGTGCATGTATATTTATAATTAATATATCTGAGTGACTTATTTACCCATGTTATCTATATTGTCTCTTGTAACAGTTTTGACAGAAAGTCTTTTTTTCTGTTATTAGTATACCCAACCCAGATCTCCTTTGGTCTTTCTTTCACTTCCAAACTACTTATGGCTTTGGATCTAATGTAAGTATCTTTCTGACATTATTGAGTTAGATTATGTTGCTTGGTTGTTTTTCAATCCACTCCGTCAATCTCTGACTTTTGATTGGAGGGTTTAAATAATTTACATAAAAAAATTATCACTAATAAAAATAACTTACCTTTGCCATTTTCCTATTTGTTTTCTATGTCTTATACATTTTTTTTTTTTTGCCTATCATTTCCTCTATTACTGCTTGTGTGTGTTTAGTTGCTTTCTTTTTTAATGAAACATTTTTTATTTCCTTTTCATTTTCTTTTCTGTGTATTTTTTAGCTATTTTCTTTTTGGTTACCTTGGAGATTATATTTAACTCCTACATTTATAACAATCTAGTTCAATTTGATATTAATTTAACTTCAATAATATACAAACACTCTACTGCTATACACCTCCATTCCCCCATACGCTGTTTTTGTCACAAATGACATCTTTAAATATTAGGAAACAAATAACATTGATTCATAAATATGTTTTATTCATTTGACCTTTAAATTCTGTAGGAAATAAAAAATTGAATTATAAACCAAAATACAGTAAGACAGACTTTTGTATTTGTCTATGTAGTTACCTTTATGAGAGATCTCTATACTGTCTAGAAGCCTTTCATGTCAAGCTAAAGGATTAATTCTGTTTAGTATATCTTGTAGGACAAAACTCATGGTAATGAACTTTCATCTTTTGTTTCACTGGCAATGTCTTAATTAATCTTTCAGTTTTTAAGGAAAATTTTGTTGGATATTGAATTCTTGATAGACCGTTTATTTTCTTTCAGCATTTTAAATATGTCATCCTACTGCCATTTAAATTTTTTATGACATATCCACTGATAATCTTATCAAAGATCCTGTGTACGTGATAAGTAATTTTTTTCTTGCTGCTTTCAAGGTTTCCTCTTTGTCTTTGACCTTTGACAGTTGGATTATAATGTGTCTCACTGTGGAACTCTTTGAGTTTATCCTACTTGGAGTTTTTCAGATATGTGAATTCACATCTTTCATCATATTTAGGAATTTTAGACCATCATTTCTTTAAACGTTTTTCTGATACTCTCTTTCTCTCTTCTCTTTCTGGGACTTCTGTAATACCTATGTTGGTTTACTTGATTGTGTCTCACATGTCCTTTAGACTGTATGTTTTTATTCTCTTTTCTCTCTGTTCCTCAGACACAATAATTTCATTTATCTTCTTAATTTGATGACTCTGTCTTCTGCCTGTTTATATATGCTGTTGAGCCCCTCTAATTAATTTTTCATTTCAGTTTTTGTTCTTTTCAGTCCAGATTTCTGATTGGTTTCTTTGTATAATTTCTACCTCTTTATTCATATTCTCCTTTTCTTCATACTTTATTTTCCTGATTTCCTTTGGTTCTTTATTTGTATTTTCCTTTAACTCTTTAAACTTATTTAAGATCTTTGTTTTAAAATCATTGCTTGAAAAGTCCAATGCCTGGACTTTCTAAGAATGGTTTTTGACAATTTATCTTGTTTCTTTGAATGACCAGACTTTTGCACATGTGTGGTGTGTGAGTGTGTTTTAATGCCTGGCAATTTTTTTGTTGTTGAAAACTGGATATTTGAATCTTATAATGTGATAATTTGGGAAGTTACATTTTCTCTTTTCCCCAGGACTTGCTTGGGTTTTTGGATTGTTGAAGCCTGTATTAATCAATTTGTTTAGTGAATTTCCTAACTATTTTGAAGAAATTGTGTAGAAACCACTTTGTGAAGGATGTATTTCCTCACTCTATATTTAAAGTCAACACATATTTATTGAAGACAATTACAAATGCTAAAGAGACAAAAAGAAAAGTTAAAAACACTCATAATCTAACACACTCAGGCATAAGAATACGCAATGGTTTAATGTGGTCCATGTATTATGTTTGTCAGTGTGTGTATATGTGCAACAAAGTTAGTATCCAACTGTTTATACCAGCCTCACCTGACTTTATCATGTGAGCATAGGCACCATGAAAACAGTTATGATAATTGTGATTTAAATGACTGCATAGTTTTCCATCATATAGATATGCCATGATTTATTTATTATATGGTTGCCCTCTTTCCTCTGGTAAGCATAGTTTTCATAAATCTTTTAACATAGTCATGTGACAGCTATAAAGTAAATTTTTATTGGTGCAATTATGTAGTCCAAGAAGAAAATATCAAATATCCCTTCAGAAAGTTTTCACTAATATACATGTTTCCTTGGCTGTATGAATGTGCCTAAAAGATAATTTTTATATCAGGATTAATTTGCTTTTGTAGAGCACATTGTAATTTGTAAATTAGCATCATATATTGATCCTCTTAAATATGCTAAGAGGTAGGCATAAAAGTATCATTATCCAATTTCACAGTGAGGAAACTAAAAACTCAGAGATATTATATGATTTGCACAAATATAGCCTATAAATTAAAAATTTAGTAGTCAAAGACTTCCAAAGTTTAGTTTAAGTGTTTTGTAACTTATTTCTGTTTTTTTATGTCATACAAGTTCTGGATGACTCAAGCATGGAGAGGATGCAAACAGAGAGCTCGCTAAGGAAAGGTGACACAGTTACCAACTCCAATGTCATGGAACTAAAATATGTGAAAGTGGTTGTCATATTTGAGGCAAGTTAATCACTGATTACAAAGTACTGAGGTTTCTGAATATCCTCTTTAAGAAGAATTAGAGTGGATGCAAAGCTTTTCCAAAAGTTACATAACACTTATGCATTCAAAATATTTTTTTTGAATTGATGAGAAAGAGAAGTAACCACTGTTGTAAATCACAGAACACTTTATTTGTGTTCCACATGGATTTACTAGACCTCAGGTGTGTCACCATGTGACAGTGGAGAGAGAGTAGGTTTAGTAAATGCTGCTTTAAGATCACAGCCAATTCTACTGATTGTTAGTTGCCCAATCACAGTCTGGTATTCTCTTCTTCCTATTTAAGAGAACTCCACTTCTACTAAGATGTACAATGTATATGTCGTAGAATGAATAATGCCCCTATAAAGATGTCCAAGACATAATCTCTGGAACCTGTGAATATGCTGCTGTACATGGTAACAGGAACTTTGCAGATGGAATTAAGTTAACAATATTGAGATGGGGAGATTGTCCTGGATTATCGGGGTCTGCCCAATTTAATCATAAGTGTCCTTATCAGAGGGAGACAAGATGATCTGGTTCAGAGAGAGAAAAAGACTATGTAAAGAAGAAAGCATAGATCACAGGAAGAAAAGATGCTGTGTGGCTAACTTTGAAGATGGAGGAAGGAGTCATGAGCCAAGGAATGCAAGCAGCTTCCAAAACCTGGAAATGGCAAGGAAATGGATTCTTCAGAAGGAATACAGGGTACTAAACCCTTGATTTTAGTCCAGTGAAACTGAGTTTGAGCTTCTGACAACTAGAACTATAAGTTAATAAATTCATATTGTTTTAAGTCAACAAGTATATGGTGATTTGTATATCAGTGATAGAAAGCTAATACATGTTTTAATACAAATAAATTTCATGTTTCCAAATTCACCAAGATTGTTGAACAAGATGTACTTAGATAAATCATTTTTGTATAATAGCAATTAGATACTATAGAAAAAATGAGATATTATTCAAATAACCAAAAATAAGTACAGTATCTAAGAAAAAACTCAACAAAGCATATAAAAGATTTCTGTGGGGGGAAAATGTTAAAATACAACGTAAGATGGAAAAGATGATCTGAATAAATTAAGAGATGTTATTGGACAGCATGATAATATTTTTATATGTCAAATCTCTACAAATTAATCTGTAAATATTACAGTATACCAATTAAAATTTTTAGCTGGATTGTGTTAGGAATTAAATTAACTTTCTTTAAAATATATATGGAATAAATATGGTCCAAAAAGAGCTAACTTTGGAGAATAAAATGAAAGAGTGGATATTTGCTATAGAGACAGTACATTTTAATATAAACTAACAGTAGTATTAATGTGAGAACAAGTTATATGGGCTATGAAAGAAACAGGGAGCTCATCTGGGCACACATGTATTTATAAGGATTTAATATACAGTAAAATTGGGAGCAAAATTCATAAGAAAATTGATGCATAATGGAAGATTGATAAAAATATGTTCATTATATAGAGGAAAATAAAATCGAATCTGACTTAAACAAAACACACACCTAAACAAAATATAAAAAGATAGAGCTTAAATAGATCAAATACCTAAATGAGGAAAAGAACACCATAAAGTAAATGGAAAAAAGGAAATGGATGTTATCTTTTAAAAATAAACATTTTTGAGATAAAATTTACATAAAATAAAATGCACTCATTTTACATTGATGAATTTTAGCAAATGTATCCACCTGCATGACTACTAACATGATTAAACTTGTGTTAAACATTTCCATCAGTCCAGAAGCAGCTCCCTTATGCCCCTTCCAGTCAATGCTCTTCCACTCTTGGCCCAAGTCAGCATTTGATATGCTTTCTGTCACTATATACTAGACTTCTGTTTTCTAGAGTTTCATATAAATAGAAATGTACAGTATTTACTCTTTAATGTTTATCTTTTTTCCCTACCAATAATGGTTTTCAGATTCATCCATGTGGTTTTGAGTATCAGGATATTATTTATTTCTATTGTTATTATCCTATTATCCTATAGATATACTAAAATTTGTTTATCCATTCACCTATTTTACATTTGGAATTTTTTTAGTTTATGGTAATTTAAAATAAATATTCCATGAATATTAGTGTCCAGGTCTTTGTGTGAACACATTGCTCTTTTATTTATCTCGTTTAAATACATAAGAATGTAATTGCTGGATCATATAAGGGATGTTTAATTTTATGACAGACTATGAAAATATTTTCCAAAGTGATTGTACTTTCATTAACAACATTTGGAATTGTCAATCTTTTATTTCAACCATTCTAGTGGGATTGTAGCAGCTGCACATTGTGGATTAATTTCCATTCCTGGAATAAACTACATTTGGTCATGGTGTATTATTATTTCTTACATTACTGGATTATATTTCCTAACATTTTAAAAATTATTTTTAAATAAATGTTCAGCTGGGGTACTGTGGTGAACTTTGGTTGATTGGCTTTTTTTTTGTGATGTGTCTGTTTGATTTTTTTCTTGTGTTTTCTTTGGTTTTAGGTTCAGGGAAATGCTGATCTAACAAAATGAACTTGGAATTTTTCTTCCTTTATTTTCTGAACAATTTATTATAAAATTATACTTAATTTTTTTTAAACATTACTAAAATTTGCCACTGAAACTGCCTCATTCTGGATTTTTCTTTGTGGTTTTCCTTAATTCTAAATACAATTGCTTCTACGTATATAAGGCTATTCAGGTTATTTATTTCTTCTTGAGAAAGCTTTGAAGTTGAATTTTTCAAAGAAGTTGTCTATTTGATATATGTTTATTAAATTTTTGAGCATAAAGTTATTAATATTTTTTTATTATCATTGTAGTGCTCATAAACTGATAGCGATATCTCCCCTTTCTTTCCTAATATTGGTCATTTGTCTCTCTCTTTTTCTTTTGGTCTGACCAGGGTTTATAAACCTTATTTACATTTTTAAAGAAACAGATTTTGAGTTGAGTCCCTCTATTGTTTGTTTTCTACTTTGATTGCTTTTTATCTTTATAATCCCCCAATTATATTTATTTTGGTTTTAATTTCACTTTCTTTTTCTAGCTCCTTAAGATAGAAATATAGTTTATTGTTTGCATTCTTTATGTTTTTCCTAATAAAAGCACTTAAAGCTATAAATTCCCCTCTAATTACTGCTTTAGCCTCATTGCATACAAATATCATGTTTTGCTTTATTTCAGTTATATATTCATTTCAATTTGTTATGTTGTCAAGCATGAAATTTCTTAATGTTCCAACTGATCTTGATTTCTTTTTTTGTGGATGTTCTATCTATAGATAGACATCTATGCCTATTAGGTTGAATTGGTGGATATTGTTGTTCAAGTTTACTGTTCCTAATAAATTTTCATTGTAATTAAAGATAATACAGAAATTTTAAATAATTGCAAATGTAAATTAACCATACATTTAATTACCTTATTAATTTTTAATTTGTTTAATTCAAATACCAATTACTGAGAAATATTGAAATCTCCAAATATAGCTGGAAATATGCTTCCTTCTAATTTCTGTTTGGTCCACACATGTTTCATGTGTTTGGACTTGGTCTATAATTGATTGCATATACATTTGGACTATATGTTTTCCATAAATTGCTTATTTTATCATTAGAAATATCTTTATTTTTCCAAGTAATATTTCTTCTCCTGAAGTCTACTCTACAGTATTAAAATATTGACTTAAGCTTTCTTACGATGAGGCATTTTATGGTATATCTTTTTCAATATTTTACTTTGTATATGTGGTAGACAGAATAATGGTCCCCAAAAGATGTTCATATCCTAATATCTGAAACCTGTGAATATGAAGCCTTACATTGTGATGGTGCAGATTTGATTAATTAAGGATCTTGAAATTGGTAGGTTATCCTGAATTGTCCAGGTGAGTCCAATGTAATCACAAGACTCCCTATAAAAGAATCACAGGGGAATCAAATTTAGAAAAAGCGATTTGAAGATGGAGCCAGAGATTGGAGTGATGTGTTTTACATAAGGGAAAAGGGGCAATGCACAAGAAATGCAGGTAGACTCTGGAAGCTGGAAAAGACAGGGGTAGAGAAAGACTTCTTAAATGAAAACTCAAAATAAAATTTGTATGGCAAAATAGAAAACAGTGGGTGGTATTACCGTTAAATACTTTCATTCAATGGATTTGTCGTGTTAAAATTAAGTACTTTCATTCAATGACGTTAACGTGTTAAAAACAGTTCCACAGAATATATTTACATTTATAAATTTGATATGGAAATAGCATCTGAAAATATAAAGATCTCCTATAAATCAAAAAGAGAAGGCAAGAATATCGGTAAAAAACAAAGGTAAACAAAAGTTGAAAAGTGCAGATATAGGAAAAATAATGAAAAGGTTAAATAATGTAACGGTTAACTTCATGTATCAACTTGACTAGCCATGGGGTGCCCAGATTAAAGATATTTTTATGGTTGTGTCTGTGAGGATGTTTCTCAATGAGATTAGCATTTGAACTGGTGGACTCAGTAAAGTACATTGCTATCCCCAGTCTGGTTGTATATCACCCAACCCACTGAGGTTCTAAATAGAGCAAAGGGCAGAGGAAGGAGGAATTCATACCTTTTTGCTTCCTGCCTGCATCCTTGAGTTAGGCATCTCATCTCATCTTCTCTGACCCTCAGAATAGGCTCCCCTGGTTCTCAAGACTTTGGACTTGGACTGAATTACACTATCTTGCAGATGGCTTGGAGATCATGTTGGACTTCTCAGTCTCCATAATCATGTAAACCAACTTTTCATAATAAATATATTTCCAGTAAATTACTGATTCTGTTTCTCTGGAGAAACCTGACCGATACAAATAGCATGTGAAGAGAAGAGCATAATCAATGTTAGCAGGGACATTAAACTTAAAATAGTAAAAAGGTATTATGCTTATTAAGCTTGTAAATTTAGAAACTTGGTTTAGTCAATGGGTAGCAGTGATGTGGACTATAGGGGAACTTATGCACTTTGGGAGTTTATGTTGGTGTCACCATTCTGGAGAGCAAACTAGTACTAATTAGTCAAATTAAGTATTCTATGCCTGCATGTATATTCCAATTTCTCACAAGGGCACATAAGTGTACATGTACAAGGATATGTATACAGTTTGGTTTGCCTGTGAGGATGGGGGATTTTGAATGCAACATATGTTGGATGCACATTATGAAGTGCTAGGCAATGATCAGAATACCAGACAAGATGCACATGTTAGGAAATAGACCTCATAGGCATAAGCCGGGATGTTAAAGCAAGAAACAGAAAAAGGCACAAAACTTATTTAAACAAAAATACATACACACCTGATAATAATGATATATATTTTAGAGTGAGATATACAAAAATGAATATATACTAAATACATTAGAATAATTGTCTTTGAGATGTGGTATGGAAGTTGGGAATGTGAATCAAATGGTATTAAAAAACATTTTCCCGTCTCCCTTGTATCCTTGGATGACCATGTGACATAGTTTTAACTGATGATGAAAGGCCTTGGGAAGACTTCTTAAAAGGAAACATAGCAAATTGTTACATATATTCTGTTGTTTGGCGTTTTCCTTTTCACTATTCGGAGTGTAAATCAGATTTCTGGAGTTTTAGAGTAATTTTATTTATTTTTTGCTCATAAGAGAATGATAAGAATTACAGAGGCATTTGATATATTTGTGAAGCTGAATTAAAATAAACAACTGTCAACCTCCAGCAATCTTATTGCTTGCTAATTGTAGCAAAGACAGTCCTTTCTGAACAAACAAGGGCAGATGGGGATACTTCTTGTAAAGTATAGTCCAGGATCAGATCATAGGAAGAATTGGAATTACTGAGCTCTAATATTTCATTACATTAAAATGAAAGCGTAGCAGTGGAAAAATCTTGAGTTTTGGAGACATAACTATGAATTCAAGTCTCATTCTTCTCAACTGCTCTCTGTGAAACCCCAAGAAAATTACATAAACTACTTCTGCTTCAGTGTCTCCATAAGAATTTAATCATCTTTACTTTGTTTGCCATTTAATAGAGACGATGCACTTAAAATGCTTGGTGATTTTTATTCATTGAAGCTTACTTTCCTTTTGAACAAATGGCTTTAGTTGTGTCAAAGGAACAATTCAAAAAAGCCAGAAAATTTGCGTCTTCTCCTGGAAAGGGGCTTCAGGTTAGTTATTTTAGGTAGGATTCAGTCTGACAGTGATGCAGTGAACCTTTTCAAATCATACTGTAGAAGTTAAACCACCATATGTCCTCACAGATGGCCTACTGGCAGGTGGGAGCTGTGATATTTCAGATGACAAAATAGAGTCAAAAGCACTTTAAAAGGTTAACAAGAGGGTCTAAAATTTCTTGAAATGAAATCTAACAGGATTATCTATAAAACATTTTGATTTGGGCTTTCAAAAGCAACCACACAGAACTGCGCTATGAGGGATTCATTTGAAAAGTTTTAATTAAAGGTCAACTTTTTCAATGACCGTGATTTTAGTTTAAACCAATAAAATGATGCATGTGAAGGTAATGAGTTCAAGGTGTCCTATCAAAGCTACATGTCTATTTCTCTTTGCTATGAGGATCTCATAAAATGATAATGAAAATAAACATAAAAACAAATGAGACTGGAGAAAGATTATCTGTGAGTGAGAAAATTCTACCTATTCATGGATAAAGTAGATCCAGGAAGCCAGAGATCAGTACCCATAAGTGCCAACTCTAGTGCATCAGAGAGTTTCTCTGGATGACCAACAGAATCACAAAAATGCTAGGACAAAGGGAGGAATGAGAATGATAGCTGTATCAAGGGTTTGGTTAAAATGCTGAATACTGCATTAATCAGCCAGTCCAATCCCTACAATCTTATCTCATCACCACCATTTTCTTATCTATTCTTCAAGTGGAATTGAAGAGAACCACAACATTTTAACATCATACATTATCAAATAAGGGCTAGTATTTAAAGAAAACAACATCACAAAATGAATTAGGACTGCTAAAGTGGACTTTGGACTTCTAGAGAAAGGTAAACCTAAGCTAGAATTCGGTTGTCCCAGTCTAAAGATAAATTCTCTGCTTTTGACTTTGAAGTAAATATTTCTAGCTTTAAACCTGACACAAATTCCAAGAAAATTCAATAAAATTTCCCATTCATGGGAGTGTCTTTAGAGAAAAAAACCTAATTCTATAAACAGAATAATATGTGTACAAATAAGCAGTTATCAAAATAATTTTTAAAAAATAAGTAAAATCAATGCCATTTCAAAAGTCTCTTTACTTATAGTTAAAAATATCTCATTATGCTTTATTGTGAAATATGGAAAATTCTCATAAATACTATAAATTATAATAATAAAAGGAAAACATGAATACAATACTCATATATAGAGAAAAATTACCAATTGTAGAGTTCTACTTCAAGTAATGGCTAGCTCATATCAGATTTATTCTTCTACAAATAAAAGTTATAAATCTGAACAAAAGAAATCAACCATATGAAGGTACTGGAAAGTAACCAAAAGGAGGCAGAAACTGGAAAGCAGTTGATACATGAATGAGGGGCAATGTAATGATTAGAAATTGTTTTTTGTGATTCTTCTCCAGAAGGCACACCTCAGTTTTTGTGGTTCAAGATGGCATGAAGTCATGTAGAATTTGCTGCCTACCTGTCTATGAACTGGAGAACCGAGTTGGAGTTTCCATAAGACTTGGAAAGTAAAAAAGCAGATAGAAGAAGAACAGTGAAGACCAAAATCTTTGTATAAATTTCACTGAAAAACCTTGGCTGAGTTCTGAACTACAGATGCATAGGGAAATTTCCAGAACTTCATAAGAAATGAAAAATCTGAAAGACTAGAAATACTGAACTACTACACAGTATAAGGGATAAATATTACTAGGTTAATTCCAGCCAAGTTCACTGACTTAGGATAAAAATCAAGACTCTTCACAGGAAGATGGCAGAATCCAAAACTACAATTTATACAATCCAAATCTACAATTTATCATTCACAATGTCCTGTATGCAATAAAAAAATAATTATAAGACATAAATAGAAACAAAAAATGTGACCTATATTCAATATAGACAAGTCAGTCAATTGAAACTGACACAAAAATGTCCTAGATGTTAGAATATAGTAGACAAAGACATTAATGTTATCGCAAATATGTTCAAGAACTTACCAAAAATTTGTGTAATAATGAATAGACAAATAGGATATTTATTCAAATGACAAAAAATGCATTTTAAAATAAAAGAAATTCTAGAATTAAAATTTATAAAAATATGAAATTAAAGCTTTACTGGATGATTTTAACCTCAGTTTAAACTCAGAACATAGGGTCAATTAAATTCAACATATATCATTAGAAATGATCTAATTGAAATAATTGAGAAATAGATATGTTTTTTAATTAAAAGATTCTCAGTGGATATGTAAACTCACCTCATATTGTGCAATTCAGAGAAGGAAGAAGAGAAAAAATTAGATAGAAAAAATATTTGAAGAAATAATGTATCAAAACTTCCCTTGGGGGCCGGCCCCATGGCCTAGAAGTTAAGTTCATACGCTCCACTTTGGCGGCCCAGGGTTTCACAGGTTCAGATTCTTGGCATGGACATGGTACTGCTCATCAGGCCACACTGAGGCATCATCTCACATGCCACGACTAGAAGGACCCACAACTAAAATATACATCTATGTACTGGGGGGATTTGGGGAGACAGAGCAGAAAAAAAAAGATTGGCAACAGTTGTTAGCTCAGGTGCCAATCTTAAAAGAAAAACTTCCCAAATTTGTTGAATGACATGGACGTTTACCTCCAAGAAGCTTAACAAACCACAATCAGTATAAATACAAAGAAAATGGCACCTAAGCACATTAAAATCAAATTTTCAAAATCCAAAGATAAAGAAAATATTGTGAAAGCATCCAAAATAAAGCAATACATTACATATAAGATGGCAATAATAAGAAATGCAGCTGTATTCATTTCAAAAACAATGGAAAACAGAAGAAAATAGAACAAATTTCTATAGGTGGGGTAAACAAGAAAAAACATCTGTTAACTCAAAATTCTAAATCCAGCAAAACTATCTTTCACATGAAGACAAAATAATGGCTTCTATAGATAAACAAAATATGAGTGTGCAACTAGTGAACTGCAGTGCAAATAACAGGAAATAGGTTATTTAAGATAAAGAGAAATGAGACAGACCAGATGGAAACATGGATATAGGAAGAAATGAGGGGCATGCAAAATGGTAAATATAACACTGTCTGTAGTTTGTAATATATGTAAATGTATCATATATGACAACAATAGCACAAAATATGAGGGTAGTTGGATCTATCTGCGGTAAGGGTCTTACATTTTATGTAATAGGTTAAGGATGCATTTTTTAATCCTTACAGAAATAAGTAAAAACTGTAAGAAGGCATAGCCACAAAGTCAATAAAACAAATACACTAGTAAAAACAAAGCAAAACACCAGATTAACTCTAATAAAGGCAAGAAAGAAGGATTAAGTAGGGGGAGATTGAACAAATGAAAAACAAATAGTAAAACAGCAGACCACAATCCAACAATTTATATTAATTTTTAAAAAATATTAATGGTATAGTCATGTGCCAGATAACAATGTTTTGGTCAATGATAAACCACATATTCAATGGTGTTCCCACAAGATTCATACCATACAGTCTAGGCTATACCATCTAAGTTTGTGTAAGTGCTGTAGGGGAGGAAGAAATTTTCCTCTACCCCTCCTGGGTTCTTCTGGCTGGTCTAGGAATGAAATTGACATGAGAAAGATTAACAGGAGTAAAACAAACAAAAGCTAACAAGATGTACACATGGGAGAAACCCAGGACAACTGAGTAACTTGCCAAAGTGGTGCAAGACCTCACTTTAAGTACTATCCTCAGCTGAAGACAAAAGAAGATGTTGGGGATGGATAGAGTCAGGATCTTCAAAGGGAAGGAAGGCAATTCACAGATAGGTGAAAAGCTGCAAATATTTGGAAAACAAGTGTTTTTTTGACACACAAAAGTAGAAGAACACAGCAGGGAGCCCAACAAACAGGCTTTCCTAGGTTCCTCTCTGTTTACCACCTAGTTCATGTGATGCTAAGGTGACAGAAAAACTTGTGTCAGGAAATAAGCTATCCAAATCCTTTTAGGTGGTTAAGGCAAAAGTGACAAGAAAAACTTTCTGAGTTTTTTGTTTCTTAAAAATAATCAGCCTATGGGCTGGCCCACTGGTGTAGTTGTCAAGTTCGTGCACTTCACTTTGGTGGCTCAGGGTTACCCAGTTCAGATCCCTGGAGTAGACACAGCTTGTCAAGCCATGCTGTGGCAGGTGTTCTACATTTAAAGTAGGGGAAGATGGGCACAGACGTTAGTTCAGGGCCAATCTTCCTCAGCAAAAAGAGGAGGATTGGCAGCGGATGTTAGCTCAGGGCTAATCTTCCTCAAACAAAAAGTCAGCCTAAGATAAGCCTCATGTTAAAGGGACACATTTTTGGGCAGCAAATTTTGTTCCCCTTCAGTACACTCTATGATATTCACACAATGGTGAAATCACCTAATGATGCATTTCTCAGAACATATCCCCATCATTAAGTGATGCATAACTACATAAGAACTCAAATTAAAAGGCAGAAGTAGAATGGATAAAAATGCCAGAGAAGTGTATGTTGTCTGCGGGGTCCTACTTTGGATTTACAACACTGAGAGAATTAAAGCAAAATGATGGAAAATGAGAAGTACTATGCAACATTAGAAAACTGTGTGATTATAAAAATAGCAAGAAATATTACATATCAAAACCAAAGATAATACAAGTTTCAAATATCAGAAAGTTCTAAGTCCCTGGTAAATTCTTCTAATACCATAACTTTAACAAGCATGAAACAAAACTTATAAAACTAAAGGGAATTAGAGATAAATCCAAAAGAATAATTGGAAATTTTAACACTTTGCTAGAATCAATAGACAAAAATGCAGTAAAGATATAAAATTAAACAACACTATCAATCACCCTGACTCAATTGACTTTTATAAAATACTACAACCAATAATTTCAGAATATACATTATTTTCAAGTGCACACGGAGTATTAACCAAAACAGACCACATGCATGGAAACAAAATAAATCTCAATAATATCAAAGATAGAAATATGACAAAACATATTCTCTGAAAATAGTGGTTTTAAGTTAATAATTATAATAAAGTATCTTTAAAAAGCCCCATATATTTGGAACGTTTAAAACTCAATAGAGAATAATTTGTGTCAAAAAATAACCACATGGGTCATTATGAAATATTTTGAATCAAATGATAAAATTACAACATATGTACATTTGTGGAATTCAGCTAAGGCTGTAGGGGGAAATTTATACATATAAATGCTTATATTAGGAAAAAAATGTAAAAAATATTCTACCATGAGAAACAAAGGAACATGAAACGTGAAACAGAGCTTATAGTTTTGTTTAAATGCAACAATTAGAAAGAAGCAAATAATAAACATAAGAGCAGAAAAAGTAAAAGAGAAAATGGAACACTAAAAAATATCAAAAAGTTCATTCTTTGAAAAGATGTGCTAGCAAGACATATTGAGAGGGACAGAGAGACAGAGACAGAGAGAGACAGAGCAAAATTACCAATTCCGGAAATCAATAAATATCAATATGGATCATCCTAGAGACAATAAAAAGATATAGAGAAGAATATTATAAATGACTCCATACCAAACGGTGACAATTTTCTTGAAAAAATACAAGTTAATGCACCTGACATAAGAATAGCCTTATATCAATTTAAAAAACTACATTTTTATTAGAAACATTACTACAAATAAATCTTGAGGCCCATATGGCTTTACTGTTGAGTTCTCTCATTCATGGAAGATGTCACTTGTATCACATTTTTCAGAAAATAGAGAAAAGAAACTTCTCAACTCATGTTATGAAGCCAGCAAACCTCTATATGAAAGACAAACTGACATATTAAAAGTAAATAAAATAATATATCATGTCCATAGTTTAACAATTCCTGAAAAAAAAGCAAAAATAAACCCAGCAATATATGCAATGTAAAATAACTTCCTACTAAGTGGCATTTGTTTCAAGTATGCAAGAATAGTTTAACATCTAAAAACCGCTCAGAGGGGCTGGCCCTGTGGCCAAGTGGTTAAGTCCATGTACTTTGCTTCGGTGGCCCAGGGTTTCGCTGGTTCAGATTCTGGGAGTGGACATGGCACCACTCATCAGGTCATGCTGAGGCAGCATCTCACATAGCAAAACCAGAGGCACTCACAACTAGAGTATACAACTATGTACCTGAGGGCTTTGGGGAGAAGAAGAAGAAGAAGAAAAAAGAAGATTGGCAACAGATGTTAACTCAGGTGCCAATCTTAAAAAAAAATCACTTAGAATAATTTATCAATTGAATGCAAAAGAGAAAAGTTATAGGATCATCTCAATTTACGCAGAAAAATCATTTGGCAAAGTACAACATCCATCTGTGATTTGAAACTCTCCGTAAACTATGAATAGAAGAAAACATCTCAATACATGAAAAGACATCTATAAAACACCTCTGGCTAATGCCATATTTAAAGGTAAAATATTAAATGCTTCCCTTAAGTTCAGGAACATGGCTCAGATGTCCAGTCTTGCTATTTCTACATAGGCTTACATTGAATATTCTAGCAGTAAGGCAAGAGAAATAAATAAAATGTGTGAAGTTTGGAAAGAAAGAAGTAAGACTATTTCCACTCACAAAAGATATGGTTACTTATAAAGAAATTCTTTCAATCAAGAAATTAATAATTGTTAATTATAAAGAAATTAACAAACAACAGGACTCAGAAATTAATTTACCAAGATTGTAGGATACATGGTCAAAAAAAATCAAATTCTGTTTCTATATAGTAGCAACAAATATTGGCAAATAACATAAAAGCTAAATCTACTTTTTCAAAGTAAAAAACATTCAATGCATATGAGCAAAATTAAAATGCGTGCAAAATTTCCACACTAAAAACTATAAAACTTGCTGAGCAAATCTAAAAGACAAATAAATGGAGAGATATGTTCAAAACTTTAATGTGTCCATATCACTAGAAGTCACTTCTCTGCAACTTGATCTCTATGGATCCAATGGCTTCAAAATCATAGTCTCAATAAACTACTTGTAGAATCTGACAAGCTGATTGTGAAATGTATATGGAAATACAAAGTATCTAGAAGAAATAAAAAATAATATGTACATGTGTGTGTACACATAAATAGACCAACAAAGAAAGAACGGCAAAGCAAATTGCATTAAATGTTAACAACTGTTGAATCTAGCTAAAAGTTAAGCTGGAATTTTACTTGTTATTCTTGCCACTTTTCTCTAAGTTTAAACATATCAAAATAAAAATTACTAAAAATAAATTCGAGTCAAGCTCTGTTCTCTCATTCATACACACACACTCTACAAATTTTGTTTTTAATATTCTCTTGATTTTATAAATACAAATTTTATTACATGTGTGTATGCCATAAACAATATAACCAATAAATTATTGTTTCAATTATTTGTAAAATGGGTTGCATGTTGTACTTTTGTCACCTAACATTATGTTCCTATTAATGTTGACCTTGTACCTTATTTTCCTCATATTTAAATAAAAAAAATAAACTCATATTTACTCTTCTCTTGTTAAATGACATTTGTATTTTCCATTCTTTGGTAATTATAAACAACACTGCTATGAACTTTTTTTTATATTTCGTACAGCATTTGTACAAGAATTTCTATAGGTAATATACTTTAGAAGAATATTTGTGGATCCTAGAGTATGTATTTTATCAGGATTACAAAGTAACGCAATGTTAATTTTACAGATGTGATTCCTACTAATAAAGATAACAAAGATGCAATTTCAAATTAGTGGGAAATAACGGGATATTCAGTAAATATTTCGAACTAATTGATTATCCATTTGAAAGTAAATGAAGTTGAATCCTTATCTTTGATAGTACATAAAAATAACTGTCGAGTAGACAAACAAAATGTGAGTCTCAACCTGAAATTTTCAGAAGATAATTTAGGTAATGTTTTCATAACTTTGAGAGAGAAATGAGTTTATTAATAAGATGCAAAAACACTAAATTGAAGACAATATTGATACGTCCATCTAGTTTCAAATTATAAATATATGTTCATCAACATAAAACATAAAACTTCAAAGGAAAGTTACAAACTAAAAGAAATTAATCATACACCTGAGAAAAGAATTAACCAACATCAAGAATACATAACGATAATCTGCATATCATTGGCTTAAATAAGGCAGAGGTTTTGCTTATCACCTAGCACTTAGGGATAAACAGGCAGTTCAGGGCCAGTAGGGAGTGTTGCTGCATCATCATCCGAGCACTCACATCTTTCTGTGCGTGCTCTTGTTGCCCTCTCATTACCTTGCCTGTCTTCCTACATTGAATGGTCAGTACTGGCTGGCTCACCAGCACACATGGAAAGAAGGAAACGGTAGAAAAGGGAAGTAAGCAGTTCTCTTTTGAGGAAATGATGTAGAAATTGCACACATCAATTCCACGTGCAATTCCCTGACAAGAACTTGAGCACATGACCACATTTTATTCTTTGACAGGGCATCTATCTCACTTTCTAAATTTATGCAATAATTCATTATTTAAAATAGAAGGGGAGAATGGATACTGGTTGAAAATGATCAGTGTTTGTCTTGGTGGGCTTTCGGGTTTCGTTATGTTATTCCTGTATAATGTAATACATGGCCTTGTCATCAGAAACATAGGTTACATAATAAAAATAAATTTCATTAAATGTTGTACTTGCTTTATAATAATGTACAGGATCAATGATTATAAATCAATTCTGCAAGCCTGGGAAGACTGCATTTTTCTATTGTTCAGTTCAGGACTTTCTCTATGTCCATTATATCAAGTTTATTACTTTTATTTTTTATATTTGTATTTTAATAATGTTTACTATCTTTGCTTTATGAATACTTGAGACTCGTCCTCTCATGATGATAATATCATTGTTATTTTCTCCATTATTTTTTCTATCTATTTGTATCTATTTCTGATTTATTAATATGAAGATTTTTATCAGGAACTTACAAGTTTAAAATTCTAACACCTTACTGATGACTAGAATTTGAATGACTTGATTTGTCAGTATGGAATGACAATCTTTAATCCTAATAATTCTTCTCATATTAAAGTCCAATTTGACTAATAAGACCATAGGTACATCAGTTTCATCGTGATTATATTTTCCTGGAAAATCTTTTTTTCTATTATTTATTTTTATCATTTCCTTTTATTAATTTTGTATATGTTCTTCTTGTAAAAGCTTAGCTGAATTTTTGATATGAAATCTGAAAAGCTCTTTCTCTCAACTGACAGATTAAGTGCATTTTAATTTCCTGTAAGTAATTGTTTGACGTCATGAATTTTATGTTTCCCGATTATTTTTTCTTCTTTTAATGTCTTTTTTCCCCTCATACCAATTTCATCTATATTTCAGTTATTGTAATGGCTACTCTAAATTTTTACTATATATTTGCAACAAAATCTAACATGAATCAGTATTTAACTCTTCTTCCAACTAATATATAGATCTCAGAAGAATTTCTTTGATTAACTTCTTCATGAGTTGCTCTTGCTCTTGTCAAACAAATTTTCTTATTTTTGGCGTCATAACTTAAACTTTGTTGTCATTATTTTCCACAAAAATTGGGTTAGATTTCTGTCAACATTCATTGTTTAATTTATTAATAGTTTCCTTTGAACCTTATATATTTATTGGGAATAATTTTCCGTTTTCTTGAAATGTGCATTTTAGAAATCCCTTTAGTAAATAACAGGAATATGTCACTGTTTGTCATGAAATATAGTTTTACTGAGCATAGAATCTTAAGTTGAAATGTTGCCCATGTCTTTGAAGATATTATTTTACTTTATTCTAACTTCCACTGTTGCTGATGTGAAATCTGCTGTAAGCATAAATATTAATCCTTAGTTGGTTATCTGTTTTAAGCTTTTTAAAAAATCCTCTCTTCGTCTTTGGTGTTTTATAATTTTATTATGTTGTGTCTTGGGGTTTTCAGTTCATTTATCTTATTTGTTTTATATTGTTTTCCCTTCTTTTGTGTGTGAGGAAGATTGGCCCTGAGCTAACATCTCTTGCCAATCCTCCTCTTTTTGCTTGAGGAAGATTGTTGCTGAGCTAACATCTGTGCCAATCTTTCTCTATTTTATGTGACATGCCACCACAGCGGTGCTGGGTCCATGCTCAGGATATGAACCTGTGAACCCCAGGCCCCCGAATGGGAGCATGCGAACTTAACCACTACCCCACCAGGCCAGCCCTTTATATTGTTTTCCTGACTGGGCAGATTTATGTAATTCATTTATTCTTAAAAATATTTGTTCATAAACTCTTAGAGTATTAACACTCCTCTTTCTCATCCTCAATATACTCTTTCTGAATCTCTGACTATCTGTATATGCATATAGGATAAGCAGACTTCTATGATAGCACCCATCACCTAGTATTTAAGCTTTGTGTAACACCTTTTAATTAAGTATGGGCTCATCCTAATAACTTGCTTTTCACCAACAGAATACCATAAAGGTGATGGGATGTCACTTCTGTGATGAGGAAGGATTGTGATTTTCACCTCATTAGTAGACTGTCTCTATTACTTTCTCACTTGAACACTTTGATGAAGCGAGATACGTTATTGGAGAGGCTCAATGGCAGGGAACTAAGAGAAGCCTCTGACCAACGGCCAGTGAGGAACTGAGGCCCTCAGTCTAACAACCTAGAGTCGTGCCAACAAAGAAGTGAGCTTGAAAGTGGATCCATGCTAGTTCAATCTTGAGACAGCCTAGCTGACACATTATTGGCAACCTGTGAAAGAAAAATAAGACCCAGTTAAGTCTTGCTCACACTCCTGACCCACAGAAACTGTGAACTAATAAATGTTTGTAGCCTTAAAGTCAATTTGTTATTTAGCAACAGATGGCTGATATGGTATAGATATTCTTATTTTATCTTCTGCATATCTAGTGTTCTTTTTTTGAAATCATTTGCCCTATCTCTGCCCACCTGTGCAAAATTTTGTAAAATTTTAAGAGCTATGTTCCTGTTTAACAATTTTCTCTCCAACAAGAGCTCATCAGATGTTTAAACCGTTCCTACAATTTAAAAATTTCAACAGGTAAAATTTTCAATTCCAACCTTTCCATTAGTTTCTTTTTCTTTGCTGGCTAATTTTGATAATATTCTTTTCCTTACTAATGTATATTTTTAATATACTGTTTTTTCTTTTAGAGCAGTTATAGATTTACAGAAAAATTGAAAAGAAAGCACAGAGAGTTCTCATATACCTATATCCAGATTCCTCTATTATTAACACTTTGCATTGGTATGGTACATTTGTTACAATTACTGAACCAATACCCAGATTCATTTAGTAGTCATGGATTCTTAGGCCCCCTCATGGCTGTGACAGTTTCTCAGTCACTCCTAATCCTTTTGATGACTTTGAAAGTTTGAAGCATTTGGTCAAGCATTTGGTAAGATGCTCCTCAATTGGAATTTGTCTGCTGTTTTTCTCAAATTGGACCGAGGTAATGTGCTTTTAAGAGGAAGACTACAGAAGTAAAAGACCATTTCATCACTTCGCATCAAGAATACATACTGTCAGCATGACTAATCACTGTCGATGTTAACCTTGATCACCCGGCTGAGAAAGCGTTTGTCTGGTATCTTCACTATGAAATTATTCTTTTTCCTCCTTTCCATACTGTATTCCTGGGAAGAAGTCACTATGCACAGCCCGCACTTAAGGAGAGTGATGTTATGCTACACTTCTTTAAGGGCAGAATATATAAAATATTTGGAATTATTCTGTATGGCAGATTTTTCTAATTTTCTCCATTTGTTTATGTATTCAATCATTTATATCAGTATTGACTCACATGTATTTATTTTACTTTAGATTTTAATCCAATACCACTTTATTCATTGTGTAGGTCAAACTGTTCCACCTTTGGCCATTGGAATCTCTTTTCATTTGACTACTGTGTTCTCCTGACATGTCCCCATTATTGAGGGTGTTTAGTTGTTTATTTGTTTGTTTCTTTTTTGAGCATGTCTTTACTTCTAGAACTATAGATGCTCCAGGCTCATCTTATATACTTCCTGTCCCAGCTCTAGAACCAGTCATTTCTCCAAGGATTGCTAATTTGTTTTATTGGAAAATGGAGTTAGAAACCAAGATCTGGGTTCTCATTGTGCTCATTGCCACAAGAGTGTCATTTCTTTTAGGGCTTTTCATCTGACTAAGTGAAGAAAATGTGGGTATACTAACTCTGTATATGGACATAACTAAAATATTTCTACATGTAACCAACTGCGTATGCAGCAAACTGAACATGAGTTCACACTGATGGCTTTATCTCTAATCCTTTACTATACACATCGCTGTAGTCTCCTTTTCTTGCTTATCTGTACCCTCCCATTCCAACAGTGAGAAAATCAGCTCCCATCATACACCATGGATTTACTTAATAGTTCAGTTCCAGTATACACGTATAGCAGTATCAGAATTGTTAATCCACACCCCTGTGAAAAACAATTTTATAAACTATTGTATGCTGCCTATATGCAGTTCCTTCAGTTTAACAAAGTCTAGTCATTTCCAACGTTACTTACGTCAGCCCTTTCCCCTTTACTCCCATCAGTGAGGGTTTTTTATATGTTGGTAATAGAGTTAGATTATTTAATTACATTTCATATTTTATCCTGAAATTCTCCAATCTCTTAAATAATTTTTATTTGCATATATTATGGTTTACTCTCTGTCTGTAAAGTTCCATGGGTTTTGAAACATAAATAGTATCATATATTCACCATTACAGTAGCATACAGAATGCTTTTATCACCTTAAAATATCCTCTGTGCTTCATTTATTCAAGCTTTCTGTCCTTCCTCCGAACACCTGACAGTGTTGACCTTTTTTATTGGCTCTATAGTTTTCACTTTTCTAGAATGTCTATAATTGGAATCATATAGTTAAATAGACTTTTCAGACTGGCTTCTTTTAATTAGCAAAGACATTTACAGTTCCTCCATGTCTTTTCATGGCTTGGTAACTTACTTCATTTTACCACTAAATAATATTCTGTTTTATGTACGTACTATAATTTTTTTATCCATTCACCCATTAAAGGACATTTTGGTTGCTTCCAGCTTTTGGAGATTATGAACAAAGCTTTATAAACATTTTGTGCAAGGGTTTTTTTTTTTGATATAAGTTTCTAAGTCAGTTCAGTAAATATCTAAGAGGAAGACTGATGAATTTTATGGAAAGGTTATGTTTAGTTTTTAAGAAACTTCCAAATTGCATTCTCACAATTTAGAATTCCCTCTAGCAATTAATCAGACTTCATGTAGTTTCACAACTTCACCAACAAGAGAGGGCCAGGTTTTTGGATTTTAGTCATTCTAATAGGTTTGTAGTGTAATCTCATTGTTCTTTGAATTTGCATTTTCCTAAAGAGAAATGATATTGAGCGCCTTTTCATATGCTTATTTTTTCTAAATATCTTTTGCTAATTTTTTAGTGGCTTGTTTATTTTCTAATTATCGAATTTAGAGAGTTCTTCTTCTATTTTATATATAATCCCTTTATCAGCTGTATTTTTGCCTTTATTTTACCCCAGTCTGTGGCTAGTCCTTTTATTCTCTTAACAATGTCTTTCACAGAGGAGAAGATTTTAATTTAATAATGAAGTTTAATTTATCCATTTTTCATAGATTGTGTTTTTTGTGTTGTTTCTAGAACTCTTCCCAAATTGATCATAACATGGAATCTCCTATATTTTCTGTTAGAAGTTTTGTATTTTGCATTTTACATTTACCTGTATGACTCACTTTTAGTTAGTTTTTGTGAATGCTATAAGGTTTATACATGGGTGTTTTATTTTTTGCCTACAGATATATAATTGTTCCAGCATCAATTGTTGGAGAGTCTGTCCTTTCTACATTGAACTGCATCAGCTATTTGTCAAAGAATACTTAACTGTATTAGCCTGAATCTATTTCTGGACTCTCTATTCTGTCCCACTTATGTCTGTTCTTTCACCAAAATCAAATTGTCTTAATTGCTGTAGCTTTAAGGTAAGTCTTGAAATTGTGTAGTGTCAGTCCTCTGACTTTGTTCTCTTCCTTCAGTAGCGTGCTGGCTAGTCTGGGTCTTTTGTCTTTCCATGAAAATTTTAGAATCAGTTTGTTGATATCTACAAAATAACTTTCTGTGATTTTTTTCTGAGATTGCATTGAATCTATAGGTCAATTTGGGAAGAACTGATAATCTTAACAATATTGAATCTTCCTATCAATGAACATGAAATATCTCTCCATTTGGACTTTGATTTATTTCATAAGAGTTTGACGTTTTCTTCATAGATCTTGCGTACATTTTGTTAGATTACACTTAACTATTTCATTTTTTTTGGTCGTAATGCAAATGGTATTGTGTTTTTAATTTTAAATGTCAATTGTTTGTTATTGGTATACAGGAAAGCAAACGATTTTGTATGTTAACCTCGTATTCTGCAATCTTACTATAATCACTTATTAGCTTCAGGAGGGCGTTTTTGGTTGTTGATTCTTTGGATTTTTCTACATAGAGAATCCAGTCATCTGTAAACATAGTTTTCTTTCTTTCTTCCAAGCCTGTATACTTTTCATTTCCTTTCTTGTCTTATGGCACTAGCTATTACTTCCAGTATGATGTTGAATGGGAGGTGAGAGGGGACATCTATATCTTGTTCCTGATCATAATGTTCAGGCATATAGTTTCTCATCATTGTGTGATGTAAACTAAAGGCTTTTTGGAGATCTTCTTTATTAAGGTGAGGAAGATCACCACTATTACTAATTTGCCGAGAGTTTCCATAATAAATTGTTCTTGAATTTTGTTAAATGTTTTTTCTACATCAATGGATATGATCCTATAATTTTTCATCTTTAGCTGTTAATATGCTAAATTAAATTGGTCCTGGAATGTGTAGCCAGTCTTACATACCTGGAAAAAATTCCACTTGGTCGTGGTATAGAATTCTTTTTATACCTCGTTATTCAACTTACAATATTTTGTCAAAGGTATTTGCATCAGTGTTCACTAGAAAGATACCAGACTGTGGTTTTCCCTTCCTATTGTGTCTTTATCTTTTTGGGGGATTAGAATATTGCTGGCTTCACAGAAAGTGTTATGAAGTTTTTCTTCTGTTTCTTTTTTCTGAAAGACATTTTGAAGAATTGGTGTCACTTCTTCCTTAATTGTTAATATATTTTAATTTATTTAAACATCTTATAAATAGTTATTTGGCATTCTTTATTTTATAATTCTAACATTTGGAGACATAAAATGATAACTTATTTACTCCCAACTCACCAATAGCATCTTTTAGGGGGCTTATTTTTTATTGTGAGTTGTTATTTATTGGAATAAAGTATGTGGGAAAACTGAGAGTCCAAATTGGGATTGAGTACTAATGCTTTCTCCTGTTAGGAACAGGGTATGTTTCCAACAAGGAATCTCTTTAGCCCCTTTGGTTGCGGCCAATGCTGTTGATTTAGTATAAATTTTAATCTCATAACCGAGTAAGAGCAGTTTTAAGACTGCATTCTCAGAGGTATGTGCTAGTATTAATAATTATAATAATGGTGTTACTCTTACTACTTTTGCCATGCAGACTAGAGTCTGAGACAGACAAGTTTTCTTGTAAGTGGATTCTAAAGTACCCATTCAAAAATGGTAAAAAAAGTTAAACTTTTTGTTTTAGCTTCCTTGGTTATATGACTAAATTCAATTGGGGAAGGAAATGTACTAGATCAATGATCAATGGTTTGTCATATCAAACATCAAGGTAGCTATTAAACACCATCAACCTGGAGCCTCTTTAAGTAACAGTACTTAGTGCAAGACACTTTAAGTATCAGTAAGCATAGTACTTGAAATTGGCTAAATACTTTCGAAAATTTAAAATCTAAATACACATAAACATACATAAACACATACACAGAAGCATTGATCGTTTCTGAAGCATTATACAGAAATAATTCATAATTTTGAAAACTAGTAAATAAAGGAAAAATATCAAACATTTATCTTTTATTACCAATTGTACTTCATGGTAACCAAATAATAGATTAAGAGACTTTCATAATTATAAGGTACGTCATCCTGTATATAAATAAGGTATATAAATATTTTAATAATACCCTTTTTAACTTCTGACAATGCAATGGAGTTAAGCCATTTAAGTTAATAATCATAAATGGCTGATGTTATTACTGCAGTAATTATGCATCATCCCAAATAATTGGGAAGACTCACAACAGCCTACCATGGTATACCTAATTAAGGCTTTAATAAAGATGAATTCAATACAGCAGGAGAAAGCAAGCCCAGGTACACTTCCAGGTAAAGGTTTCAACGTCCTTTCTCAGTTGCACCAAATTTACTTCTTTAGATTATGAACCACCACAATATATATGAGATATCTTGGTCTCAGGGAAGCTGAGTTACGTGTATAGTGAAGAATATTTTATACCTCATTGATCACAGAGCCAAAACCAAGCTGTGTGACCAGGTAAACCAGATACAGATCATCAATCCACTTTTAATTATCACTGTAGATAAACTCGCACACTGGCGCAGAGACCCTCCAGGTGAGTTTTGGGACGTTAAAGAGTTCATTATGAACAACTAGCTAGCACATACCTTCTTATCTTGACCAGTAGTCATTATCATGGTCTCAGACATCCCTGGAGATAAATATAGACTAGAGCTACTGCAGAGCAGTAGTAACCCCATAGTTATACAATCACAAAAAGCACAACCAGATATTATGTGCCTTCCATTGCACAATTTGTGCAATATTCATACAAATGGAAAGAAAGAAAGAAAGAGATAAAGAAAGAAGCAATCTAACAAAAACTCTAGATCTAAATACCAGTTTAGATGAAATACAGAAGGTACATAGATGTAATCAACAAAATCCAGAATGTGGGAAACTCCAGAAAACAAATGATTCAATTTTTCCCAACATTATTGCAAGAAAAAAAAAGGATAGAAAAATCACAGATTAAAATGATTTAAGGAACACACAAACCAAGTACAATGTATAGAATCTATTTGGATCCTGAATCAAACAAACAAGCTGTAAAAATATTAAAACCTTTGGGACAATTTGAATACTGATTGTATATGTATTGGTATTAAGGAATTGTTATTTTCTGGTGTTACTGCTGTAGTTGACATTTTTAAGTGTTCTTATGAAATAGTTACAGATATAATTATACAGTATTTGTAATCTAAAAAATAGTAATCCAGTAACATTCTCAGAGCATATGGAAGGTTTGAAGTGCAAGGGAGACCATATAATTTATCATCCAACCCAGAATTTTTTAGAAAGTGAAAGGACGAGCTTTCAGGAGTTCTTCTGGGACAACATGTATAAACGTAGTATGTCTCTGGAAAAACAGGAGGTATAGTGGCCCCAATCAGTATATATCCATGTGGGTGAACCTAAATATAATACCTTGCATATAAAAGAATTAATTCATATTGATTGGTATGGATTTAATTAGAATATTTACGATAGAGACAAGAATAAAGTCACATTAAGAGAAAGTGAAAAAGATTCTAGTGACTGCTATACAGAAGCCAAAAAACTGAATTATTGTTTTATACTGATTATTTGATCCTCATCCAATATACTCTGCTGCGCTTAGAAATAAAAATGTGCTGCATGACTACCAAATTAAGTATCATGCCATTCTCTTGGAAAGCCATTTCTGCTACGAAATCTCATTTATTAGTTCATTTAACATGGTGGCTGACGGTCATAGCCTCCTTATATTTTTAACATTGTTATTGTTTAGTCATCCTGGAATAAGAAATCTTGCAGGATTTCTTCTGAGGATTCCAGTATAAAACAAATGATATTGTTCAGGAGATACACTCCAGCAGATATTACACTGGAGTTTCCTGGTTCAATTATTTAGAGAGAGGTATGGTTAGTTACAACAAAAAGTTCAAGATGGGTGGGGGTGCTCCTTGTGGAAATCCATCCATTGCTGTAACCCATGTCACTACATTGAACGACATCTAAATTCACATTGAAACTCTATATCACTATCCTTATGTTGAATACAAATTCTTAAATTTACCAATTTAATTATAATCTAATAAAAATAAACATATTTAGTCTACTTTATACTTTACAAAGTACTTTCATGTGCTGCTGAGTGTTCCTGATTATTAAGTCAGACAAATATTTAAACCTAACTTGTTTTATAAGCAAAAATACTCAGTTAAAATACGTACAAATATTACAATGACTTTTTATCATAATTTAACATCTATTACATTTTGGGGGGATGGTGGTTATTTTTTCTTTTTTTTTACCAGTGAAGTTAACACATTTTATCTCAGTTTTAACTTGCTAATCAGATGACCCCTCATCTTGCCACAAAGAGAGCAACGGTGCAGGCTAGCCAGTCATAGTTCTCCATCCCACAAGATAAGGTCATTGGTATAAAGAAGTTTATTTAACCTACAAAGGAGAAATCACATCAATTTTTCAGGCATGGCTTTGGGCTCTGGGACAGTGAGATTCTTCTCTTGATTCTGGTGTGATGAGAGCTTAAATCTAAAAACAAAGCAAATTATTAAATGGTAAACAAGATATGGTTTTATAATAGCAATTTTACCAATGAAACATGGTGGACTCCTTAAACTACCTATCAATTTCATTAGTTATGTTAATAAACTTTTGTTTTTAAGCTGGTTTGGGTTTAATTCCTACAATCTCTGAGACTTGCATGATTTATTGGATTAAAAAAAGGAAGTTTGGATCATTTCTGGGACAGACTTCTAGTACACCTGCCCATCCACATAACTACTCTCATCTTGATTTTTATAGAGTTTCCCTATCATCACAGTACTGTATCATTCATTTGATGTAATTGCTATAGCACCATTTTCTACAGCAAAGACCAATGCCTAGTAGAGCAAGTCTTAAAATAATACTCATCCTCCTAAATCTATCTTCCCAATACTTACCTATAATTCAAGGCCCATAATTAGTCTTTCCTTCCAAGAAAAGTTCATCTCATGGTAACCTCTCCAGCCTTTTCCTCCAGTAACGGACAAACTCTGCAATGCCCCCCCGTCCATGATTTCCACTTCCTTGTGTTACTTTCTTTATAGCATCTAAAGCCCTTAACTCTCTGTAGGACTTGGGACTTGCTTCTAACAATATACTAAACGTGATGGGGTGTCACTTTTGTGATTACATTACTTCACTTTGTCTTCTAGCAGACTCATGTTGCAGACTCCTTGCTGGCTGGTTGAAGGAAATGTTCATGTTGGGAAAGTCCACATAGTATGGAACCTGAGCAGCCTCTAGGAGCTGTTGACAGCCTCTAGCTAACAGTCAGCAAGAAGCCGTGGCCCTCAGTGCTGGAACTGCAAGGAAATACACCCTGCCAATAACCAGGTGAGCTTGGAAGTGGATTTTTCCCAAAATTGAGCCTCCAGTTGAGAATGTGGCCCTGCAACACTTTGACTACAGCACTCTGTCCTGCAGACCTAGTTAAGCCTTGACCCAATTCCTGACCTGCAGAAAACTGTGAGATAATAAACATGTGTTTTAAGCTTCTAATTTGTTGTAACATTGTTACTTAACAATATGTAGCTAATATATTTCCCACAGAAAATACTGTTAGTTCAGCCAAGTTTTCAGTTAATAATATACCTAATGACATTTATTGATGCACTCACCTTCCTTATGCCAATATTTAATTCTGATCTATTAATTTCTCTTCTCCTAGAAAATAACAAATTTTCAAGAACAAGGATATCTTCTACATATTAATTGGCAACAAACTCTAGATATACTAGGTAGTTTCATACTATTATGAGGACTTACACGATTCTTCCATAAATCATCGCTTCACGTGTAATAGCAGATTCTTTTGGCTACTGAAGAAGTGACCACAGCTTGATAATAAGAGAAAACCCTACCTTCTTTTTGATTCTTAGTTTAAAAATAAAATTCCAGATGTTTCATCAGAAACTGATTTCGACACAAAGTTGATGTCTTCCTTATACAATAGATGTGGTAGCAGAATTCTAAAATGAACCTCAATGGCTTAAACGTTTGCATAATCCTTCCCAGTGAGTGTGGGAGGGATATGTGACTACGATGGGATATCGCATCTCCAATTAGGTTATTTTATTTGGTACAGTTGGCTCCTAAAAAGGGAGATTATACTGGGTATCCTAACCAAATGATCCCTGTGATAGGCGGAATTCTAAACTGACCCCAATTTGGCTGGAGGCGCAGCAAGAGGATGTAGAGAGAGTCGCTGAGGGACAAAGGCATTTCAGAGGACAGTGGAATTGGGCAGAGACTGATCCGCGGTGACCACACCTCGCAGCGAAAGCCCAATCGTCCGGAAACTCAGAACACTTGTGGGAACTGGTCAACTAATCCTCCGATGAGCTACAGCTAGGAGCTCTGCCTACTAGAAGGTCCACATTCTCGATTCCGAATCGGGCAGTAGAGCTTCTGCCTCAACTTGCCTTTCCCTCAGCTCCAGCCAAGGCTTAGGTGGAATGCCGTGGGTGCGCGGGGCGAGCGTTAGCAGCAGGCTGAAGGCCAGGTACGCTGACCTGGGTTCTGGCCCAATAGGCTAGGGCCTTACTGTACTGGCCCACGCCAGTTTGGGGAGCAGACAGCGCATGCGCCGCCCGTGTGACTCTCGGGAACTGTGAGTGGCACTCAACTGAGAGCGGGAAAGGAAATGGGGTCTTCAGCTTTACAAACCACAAAGAGCTGAATTCTGCCGAGCACCTGAATGATCTTGGAAGCAGATTCTTCCCCAGAGAATCTGGATGAGAACTTAAGCCAGCCAATACCCTGGTTTCAGCATTCGAAGACTGAGCCGACAACCAGCCACCTAGCTATGCTGTAACCAGACTTCTGACCTATAGCACTGTGAAGTAATAAGTGAGGGTTGTTTTTAGCCACTAATTTTGCGGTAATTTGTTACACAATAATACAGCAGCGAAACGGAAGAGATGCATATTTCCATACGCATTAGCAGGAATTTTTGTCTTAGATCAATGGGGGATAAAACATAGGAATAGGGAAAAAGAAATAGAATTTGAATATGCATACTAAGGAAAAATAGCAATATTGATTTAATAATAGAAAGACATTGAGAACAAAATTTGTCTGACAATCAGGGAAAAGGTCAATCAGAAAGACAAAAAAATAGATGCACATTCACTGGGAAGAGAGAAAAAGGTTATTACTCTCATGCACAGTATCTTGTACAAGTAGAAATTATACAAATTGAAGTGAAAATGATAAGAGTGTCGCTAAAATTGTCTGGAACCCGTCTTTAATTTTGACTCTTAATCATCCTTTTCCTCCCATTCCCACATATTGTTTATCTTATCTTTCCAGGGAGGTCTTACCCATTTAGTAGGGATTTTGACTCTGGATATAAATTCTCCACATTAAAGCCATCCCTTACTGTCTTTTAACTTTGAATTATATCCAATAAATGTTTGCACATCAAAGTGTTAATGATCAATAACTGGTAGATGCACTAAATTCACTGGGGAAACTTTACATTCAATGCCTTAATTATCAAGTTATTAGGCATGTCTTTTTAATCCTCATGATAGTCTGTCTGGGTAGAAGATATAGATACACATCATCTGGAGTTGAGAGAAAATATTCCCTGACTATCTCATTTCTATGCGTATTGTGAGCAGAGACATTGACAACTTTTGCTTCAGGCTATCTTTTCAAGAATGTTGATATAGTGAATAGCTTTGGAAGATAGAGATTGTATTTTCTTCCAGAGTACAGGGTGAGGATTTTTGCTCTCTCATATAATAAGTATAATGCTCCCTCTGTGGAAAAGTTTGGGAAAGTTTGCTTAAAGCTAATTATAAAATATCAGGACAGCTTAACCTCTGTATTCTCTAGTTGTGAGGCAAGGCCCCTCCATTTGAAGCTTCTGCCTGCACTGTTCTGTGTTACCTTCATGGAACTTGGGAGCAGAAGGTACCACTGTAAATATGAAACCCATGATGCCTGGTGTGCTGTGAATAATAAAGCCTCCATCTTTCTGACCCACAAGTCTCATGTCTTCCGGCAGCATCCAAGAAGTTGTGGAAGGCTAATTAGGTAGCTAGCCAATAGGAGAAATTTTGAACCATTTTTAATCATTGAGAGAATTATTGACCTGTTTAACGCTAAAATTAGACAAAGTAAGAAACTTTGAGACAGAACATAACAAAAACTCAAAAAATAAAAGGAAATAATTTACTCCAAGAAAGGAGGCTAAGTTATTTACCAGCCACATGGTAATTATGACTGAGATGCCATATTAAGTAACAGTGAGACAATCTGTTTAAGGAATTAAAACAAAAGAAGCTCAACGTGATAAAAAATGTAATTACAATTATAAATTTGCATAAGTGTGTCAGTTATTCTCAAGGCCTTTGCTGAATCCAACCTTATTTTCTGACAAGCTTAATTTTTTTTTTTAGATAGAGTCTCATTAATCCTAGAAGGTAGGGAAAAATGTTAAGAGTTTCACTGAGTGAGAAAATTAGCTTAAGTTTGTGGATTGCTTTAAGCACTTTCAACCAAAAACTGCCACTCAAATAGATGGAGGTTAGTGTGTAATTTGTTTTTAATAGGCTGGAGAGAATTAAGAAACACAAAACAGATAACCCTATAGCCACACTTACGTATCTGAAAACAATTAGATCAGTTTTATAAATGGGAAAGCAAAGGGGAAAATGCACCTTAGATAATAGTATATTGAAATAGCAAGTTGAAAAAAAATGATAGAAGTGATTAACAATTCAGGAAGGCAAAGTATGCTTCAAACTGGAAGGCCTGTAGACCTAATACCTGTAAAATTTCTCTTCTAAACTTTCTTCCTCAGACTGTATGTCTACACCATGAGCATATCTTGCAAATTTCCACAGCAAGGTCTTAGCTATTATTCGGCCCATTGCTGACAATGTAATTTCTTTTGCCCTATTACACTTTGTTCAAGTCTGTATGATCTTTAAGGTCCCTGTAAACCATGGAAATCTGGAATAGTTTGGCAATTCCAGCCAGTGATATACTGAAGCCAGCTGGCATCAGCTCATGAGAGCTGACTGCGCAGCTCTTCCCAACATTGTTTTGTGGTGTCATGTTGGTAGCTTAAAATTGGCCATGGTGGGAGTGTTTACACTATGGACATTAGCAGACGTTACAAATACCATATGAGCTGTATTTTCCACAGAGAACTGGTTGTTAAACGTTTGCCATCATATTACTGATTCTAGCCTACAATGATTTTTTCTATTAGACCAAGTGTTGAAAACTCTTCTGCCTTTGGGTGTGAGGCAGCTGAATTAAATGAGTGAAATGTCAGGGGTAGTTAAGACTAGCACTAAGTTTATGGTTCAGGAAACATGATAGATGATGGTGTTAGAATTTCTCTTCATATGAAGAAACTCACTACTACTGGGAGCCAGATCATTCTTGCCACGATATACATATTGTTTTGAAAGACTTAGTCAATGAAATAAGGCAAGAAAATCGTCAATAAATGATAAATCTAGTGGTGTGATGAGCATAATATCACTAAGTTATGTTCTTGCCATAAACAAACACAAACAAGTTGATATTCATTCTTGACAACAAAAAGCCTGCATTCTTAAAGACTGTCAAGGTCCAGAAAAAGACAAGAAATGGCAATGAATATATCTAGATTAATAAATCTTAAATTAATTAAATCTTATACCTGATAGTGAATTGGATTCTAGACTAAAGAAAAAAGTTAACAAAAAAACTATAAAGGACATAATTGTCATGATTGATAAAACTGGAAAAGGAATATTGAATTTGGTAACACTAATTAATGTTAAATGTCCTCATTTTGATAACTGTTCTGTGTGTAATATAATAATATTATAGTTCTTAGGAAATAACATAATGAAAAATTTAGGGATAAAGGGAATTGGTATCTTCAACTACTCTTAAATGGTTCAGAAAAAAATATCACCCATCATTCTACCAATATATTACAAAATGATGTATTTAATAAATATTCACATATATACAAATTTGATACTATATAGTGAAATTACACATGGAATAAATACATACACATACATATATGACAGATTCATAAAGAAAATAAGGTATATAAACAATTGATAAATTTGGTTAAAAAGTAATGGGATTTCTTGAACTGCATTTGCATTTTTCTCTATGTTTGGTATTATATCAAAATAGAATGTTATAGATTTAAAAATAAACAAAAATATAACCACAAATGTGGCTATATACGGCCAGCATGTCCACGTGGCAATAATGATCTGGCTCCAATAGTAGTGAGTTTCTTCATATGAAGAGAAATTCTAACACCGTCATCTATCATGTTTCCTGAACCATAAACTTAGTGCTAGTCTTAACTGCACCTGACATTTCACTCATTTAATTCAGCTGCCTCACACCCAAAGGCAGAAGAGGTTGCAACACTTGGTCTAATAGAAAAAATCGCTGTAGGCTAGAATCAGTAATATGATGGCAAACGTTTAACCACCAGTTCTCTGTGGAAAATAAAGCTTATATGGTATTTGTAACATCTGCTAATGTCCATAGTGTAAAAAAGTATCCAATATTTTACTATTAGAAATGTTAGTTATAAAATTTTGCTCTCTTTGTTAAATCGCATTGGTAGCTTTACATTGGTTATGATGGGAATATTTACACCATGAGCATTGGTGAATGCTATAACATAAGCTTTTTCCCTCAAAGAACTCAGGGTTAAATGTTCACCAGTATGCCACTGATTCCAGCCATCATTTATTTTTTATGCTTTTTTTCCTTAAAATATGGGAATTTTTCAACATTTTATTAAGCTTCACCCCAACCCCTCACATACAATTCTTTCTCTTCTTTCTTGATTGGAGCAATAATATGTATGATAAAGACATTATTTCCCTTGGTTCACTGAGATTCTGTTCATTTTTCCCAAGCTTTTTTTTTTATTTTTCTTCAGATTGTAGTTTCTATACTTCTGTTAAACTCATCCAGTAAATTTTTAATTTTAGATATTTGTGTTTTATTCTAGAATATGTGTTTGAATTTCCTTTATAGTTTCTATTTCTCTGCATAAATTCTTAATCTGTTTATTTGTTAAAATTATATTTCTTTTCAGTCCTTGACAGTGTGTATAATTGCTGTATTAAAGTTATTCTATGCTAATTCCAGCATCCTGTCATCTCAGGGTTAGTTTCTATGGAGTCCTTATTTTCTTACTAATGAGTTTTATTTTCTAGCTTCATTGTCTATATAGTAAATTTTAATTCATGATGGACATTGTCCTTTACAGCCTATTATAATTATTTATGGTAAAAGGACAAGTCTAGTACGTTATATCTTCATGGTTAGATAAGGCGGTCCTAGAATCTAGGTACTTAGATTTTTAAGTAAATTCTTTTGGTGGTTAAATGCTGACAACCAATTTTGAAATATTAAAAAACCACACTCAATAACCCTGTACAGTTAAATAAAATGTGCCTCTGAGCCAGATCTTGTGAACTCTAATATGTAACCTCTATTCTGAATGGTTTATGTCTCACTCTATCCTCATTTGACACAGAGCACATATCTGTTACGTAATATACTATACATATGTCACAAAGCATAGGTAAAATTATGTATATTACGTAAATATATGTATCTTGCATTTCAAGTATGTGTTTTGTGTTTCCCTACCCGCAATATACTTCATCACAGATGTGTAAATCTTTTTATATAACTCAAAGAACAAAATGCAGTACTAGTTCCTTTTAGATGATTCTTGAATTTCTTTATGATTCTCAAGCATATCAAATACTATGCCAGTAAGGCAGGAAGTATTTAATAAATATTTGCTGATAAGAATGATGATAGATGACTTTTTGTTCAATTATTCTGAATTGGTAGTTCTTGAAGTATATTTTGTTTAGAGCATTCTTTAAATATTGGATTTTTTCTTACAGTGTCTTTGCAACTCATTCTACGCTTATGAAATCAGACAACAGATCAAACATACTCCCCCCATGCCTATCAAAAAACACTCAAATGCGCGGCTGGCCCCGTGGCCGAGTGGTTAAGTTCTCGCGCTCCGCTGCAGGCGGCCCAGTGTTTCGTTGGTTCGACTCCTGGGCGCAGACATGGCACTGCTCATCAAACCACGCTGAGGCAGCGTCCCACATGCCACAACTAGAAGGACCCACAACGAAGAATATACAACTATGTACTAGGGGGGCTTTGGGGAGAAAAAGGAAAAAATAAAATCTTAAAAAAAAAAAAACACTCAAATGCTCTTACATTATTCTGATAATTCAGCTCTAAGGATGAGGACATGTTTCCACTTGAATTATCTGAGGGATTTCCTCAATTATTTGCTTGTGCCAAGGCTCACAAAGGTCCGTTTTGGGATTTTAGCTGTCTTTTCTAGTCTCCATCCAGGTAGCACATTGTTAATTAGCAGGAAGTATGCCATCATGGAAGTATAGAGAGAGTAAAGTTTCAGGAAAACTCTGGAATCTGTTTTTAGATAGGGCTTGGTTTAGAAATGGCCATATTATAAATTAAAAAAAAAAACAATCAACTTAAGTTTTAATGAATTATATGCCATTTGTTGGCTGAATTAATCTGAGCATATCACCTATCTTCTCTGAGTATTTTCCTATTTATAAAGTTATATAATGATCCATTCTCTGTTACCCTAACAGGTTTAAAATGAGAATGACACATAAAAGATATTTCAATGTTATGAAAACTAAAACATGAATACAAATAAAAGAGTCTGTACTTATTGCCCAGAGGATAAGAAAGCATATGCCTGAGAACTATGCTTTCAAGACTGCCAGAAGTGTGCTCCTTTATGTAAATATCAAATCTGTTAAATATACTAGTAAGCACTTTTCCAGAAAATAATGTCATGCTATTTCATAAAGACATTACATGTATGTATATATATATATATACACATATATATAGAAACTCACCTGGGAAATGAGATTTAGTGACTGATGTTGACACTTAGGTGTAAACGACCTGGTAAATGAGATTTAGTAGCTGATATTGACATGTAGGTGTGTATCAATGAAAGGTGAAACTCTCCTGTGAGTTACTTTTGTTAGTGGGAAGGTAAAAACAAATCAGTTCAGTGGGCTGAATTGCTTGTGGTTTGCCTCTATATTTGGGCTTTTACTGACTCATGAGCCATGGCTGATGGTCTGACCTTATGGTCAGGCAGAAGGGCAATGGAAAACAAGCCATCAAAAGGATGCTCATGTTGAGGCACAGCCCTATGAAAATTTAAGGATTGCACTAAAATAGGACATTAAAATAGAACATGCCAGTGGAGAACCTCTTCCAGAACTGGAAGATGATTGGAATTGGCCAGCGGATACCCTGGTGTGCTTGTTGTCACCTAGGTCCATGAAATGAGGGCACATAGAGAGGACGCAATAATGCAGAGATTGGCTGAAATTAGATATATACCTCGTTCACCTTCTGATGCATAAAATGCCAATCAATAAGACCTGTTCTGTCATTCAACAAGAGAGACAGAGGTTGCAGATAGCTATGGGACAGATAACCCTGGGGGAAGGGGACAGTCCCACATACATAGCTGGCTAGTTGAACTCATGCTCATAGCCCTGGGAGGCCACAAATGAGTCCTGACAGGAATAGACACCCAGATGAGGCTTTGTTTACACGACGGTAGATGCTCAGAATACTATAAAAGGACCAAAACAGAAGATGGCTTAACAAGTTGGACAGCTGAGTCACATTTCCTCAGAGCAATGAATACCCTTTCATTCTCAGAGTAATGGTTGGAGAGAACAGGAATAATCAATTAGAACATTCGTTGTCTAAAACTGGGGAAAATGAAGGCAAGAAGGGCTAATATACACAATTTTGCAACTGTATGCTCATAGTCAACCTGAGAGGGGGACTAACAAGGGTCTGCACTAGGTAGATTGTTCCACTTTTCTGAGGGAGCTTGGGAGGAGGTAGGGTAAGATGCTGGTATGACTATACTATTTTTCTTTTTCCTCCGGAGCACCTCAACTTTCTTTTTTCCTATCTGATGCAGTGGTTCCAAGACCTAGGCTATAGTTGTGGGTGGCCCAAACATGGATAATTTCCAAGCAAGAAACATAAGTATACCTTTAACTTTTTATGTCATAATTCCTAAGGGCCTGATGAGGTGAGTTTGCCATCATCCCAACCGGGAAAATTGCAGTGTACAGCGAATGCAGCCACACCATCTAATGATCGATATAGCCCACTATGGAAGTCTAAGTAACCCTACCTCATATGTAATCCTACCTTATGTGTAATCCTACCTTATATGAATGGTAATGGACTGAGGGGGAGGCACTTGCTAGTCTAGTATTGCTCCTGGCCATCACGATCAGCACAGAGACTAAACCTAATGTATCTTCCAAAGGTAGAAAATTTTGGATACAAATGGAGAGAAAGAGGAAAGATAGTTGAGAGTAAAGGAATAAATAAATGGGTTGTGCAATGAAAGCAGTTCAATATTACATTTATGCCTGAAAAGAGGTTCAGAGCAAGACATAATATTGAGTATTAGCTCGATTATGCTAGATTCCTGAAAGGGTGAAACCATATGTTGCTGAGACCATTCTTGCTTTAGGGACCCGGCAAGATAAGATGGAAGCCTGCTAACCTGAGTGGCACCACTCTGGGAGATATTTTAGTTGTAAAATATAATAAAGGACTAGACTAATTGTTAATGACTGAGTGTAATTCTAGTCTGTGTGTATCTTATGATTCAATTTTTCAAGTTACATCTACTGCCATACTGGTATTAGCCAAACACTGGTATTGTTGGTAAGATTAGAATACTGATATTGATGGTCAAATGTATTGGGAAATTGAGTAAAGACTCCTGAAGATATAATACTGATAGAAAATGACTGACCTAAAGAACAGGATTTATCTAAGCATCAACTAATTTTTAAGCTAAATAGTTCAAACTTATACGCATATATTATAAGGTAGAAATAGTGATAGATCAAAAGACAAAAATATGAAAATGTGTGTAGTGGCCTTATAGTAAAGATTGCCTATTTTTTTAAATCTGTTCCTACCCCACACTGGCTCATCCAAATGTTAGGCATATTCATCGTGCTATAGCTGTGTCTGTCATGTAAATTCTGTACTATATGTAGATGTCCAGACAAATGTCATTGCTTGGTTGTAAGAGAGGCTTGGTCAAAGCCCAGAAGGTAGCATGTGTAGTAAAGATTTTAACCTTGCACAAAAAGAAGTCTAGCCTTTATTCTTAGTTTCCAAGAGGTAATCTTGGTTTGCCTTGGGTCCTTGGCCTAGCCGGATAGTAACAATGCAATTTAGGGTGGGGGCTGGCCATGTCAGAAAGACCAAGAATGTGATTTAGGGTCAAGGCTTTGGATCATGTGGTATTAGTCAACTTGAAGACATGTGAGCAATCAATCAATCATGTATACGTAATGGAGCCCCAGTAAAAACTCTGAAACCAAGGCACAGGTAAGCTTCCTGGTTGGTGATACTCCATGCATATTGTCATACGTTAATGGTGGAAGAGGACAATAGAAACTCTGCATTTGGTAGTTATTTTAATCTGTGTCCTTTCCCTGTGATAAATCATAACTCTGAGTAAAACGGTCTTCAGTGAGTTCTGTGAGTCATTCCAGCAAATTATCAAACCTATGGGTGGTTTGATCCACTTCTTCCCCATCCCCTAAAACTTGCAGTTGGTGTCAGACGTGCGTGTGGTTTTAGGCATTGTGCCCTCTAACTTTGTAGTTTACCTAATCTTATCTGAATGTCATTGAGGAATATTTTAGAGTTAGCTGACAAATTTCTAAAAAAAGGAAGAAATGATCTATGACTTCAAGAAAGTGTGAATATATCCCTGTTACCAAGCATGGTAAAGGAGTACATAAAAAATTGCTAAAATGTGAACACAAAAGCATTGCCACTGTTATGGAAAAGGACGTTAGTGTGGATGAGTAGATCCATGGAAATAATACACAAACATGATTTGACAGTGAACACAGGAGATGATGGCTATCAAACAATGAGGCTTGATATTCTGTGAAATAGTAGGCACAGTATCAAATTCAGGAGAAGTAGTGGGCCATAGCCAGAGATCTGTTTGAAAAATCACATAGATTTAATAAAAATTAAAATGGACAAAAGTAATCTACTCAAATACAAAATAGTCAGTCTTAACAAACAAAAATTGCAAAGTATGTACGCTAAGGCATGTCTGCTAAACCAAAGATATGATTAGTTTGCTGTCTTGGCTAGGGGTTTTTTTTGTGTCATTATACTATATAAAGACCTGAATTTATCTCTGCAAGACTTAAAGTTGACATTATCTGGGATTTCTAAGTGAACTGTAGGTAAATAGTATTGAATCAAGAGAAAAAAATCCTGCAAAGAATTAGTGAGATGTATGACACGTATTAAAGATTTACAGGATAGGTTCAGCCAAATAAGTGGCCCAAATAATTCTGCATATTTAAAAAAAATTAGAAAAAATATAAGAAAATTGAATATTAATGCTTTTACTAGAGACTGATATATAAAAATATAATTTGAGATTTTAAAGTGAGAGAAACGATGTAAGCAAACTAAAGATATAACAATATTGAATCTTTCTCCGTTACCATAATTCAGATCAGTAGCTCTCCTGATGAAGAAGTGGAACTCATTACCTCAAATTAGAATGTAATTAACTTCCTTTGATGTAACATTTATGTTCATTTTATGGAGGGAAAGGCACATGTTTTAATTCACTTTTGGATTTGAAGGCCCGTTTTCCTAATCTTTTCTTTCTAAAGCAGAGATCTTATTGACTGTCAACTTAATTTTACATATGGGTTAGCTGGGATCTTGAGATATCAGGGCAAATTTGTGCCCTTGAATCTTAATTACTAGATGGGTTATTTTATTTATCTTTTTCTAGTCCTACCAAATGCTATAGCAACCTCTCCAAATCCTTTTTCACTCTTCTCGACAAATAATAATCTTTTCTACTTGATCATTTTGATAAGATGTTCTCCAACTTTTCAGATATAATAGATTATAGCTGGAATTTTATAACACAGTCTGTCAGTTGAAATTTTCCAATTAAAATAATAAAGACAGGTTTGATTAGGTTTGCTAGGTTTGATTCATTTTGACTTCAGGGAAATAGAGTTGAGAGAGGGAAGAGAAATAAAACTTGAAAATGAATTTGGTTCTCGAAAGCACAAATTTCCAGCCAAATTGAGAGAATCTTGCTTGACATAAAGGTCAGATCATATTCTAAACTCGATTTCATACAAATTGATTTGATTTGAACCTAAGAGTTCAGCTGAGTTCCACCTGATAGAGACTTTCAGATTAATGACATTTAGCCCAATATACTGCATGGAATTGCGTGTGGAAACTATCATGTATTCATTTAAGAAACACACTAAAATAGGAACGATTCCATTGTACAGAATAAAATGCAATGGCCTGAGAATATTTCTGTCACTATTACTGTCAGGTCTGACGCTAACTTATAAAATACAAAATCTACTTTCTCTCTCTGAGCCACATGATCCTAACAGACACACATGTGTGTTCACATACGCATGCGTGCACGCACACACACACACACACACGCACACGGAGGAGAGAGAGAAAAGAAAATGTTTGAAGGAGATCAATGTTTATCAAGTGGTTTTTAGAAGTGTGTGACACTTCTGCAAAAAGATGACTTCCAAGTTCAAAGACCAAAAACTCAGATGACTTAGAGGCAGCATTCTTTGATCCGTGTTAGTAAGATGGTAGTCCTAACTGGGGATCCAAGTGACAAATAAGTTGTGAGATGTTCTGATGTCCCCAAAGATGGAGAAATGGAAATATTCCCCCTGGTGGTAAAGGACAAGCTCCCAAAGTAGAAGCTGGCTTAGATCTCAGGGAGGCAATTAACTAATGTTAAAAATCCTTATCTTTTCCCAAGGTAAATAGCAATGGTCCAGTATAGCTTGCATGTTGAGACTTTGCTTGTTGGTGAGAAGTTATAGACACTGAAAAGGAACTAACCCAGAATAATGGAGCCAAGGTAATATTTTCTTAACTTGCCTGGAGATGCAAATTACCAGGAAATATTTGATAAAGCACAAGATACATAGTTGTTCTTCTGGAGGTTCTGACTCAGTAACCCTCAGACAAAAGCAAGAGTTGGAATTGGTATTATTGTTCCGGGTAATGCTTATCATCAGGGAGTTTGGAACTAAGGAGTAAAGGATTCTATAGGTTTGGAAATAGGCTCACAAACTCCAATTGTTTTATAGTGTTGAGAGCAGGCTCTGGAATCAAACTGGTTTTGAATCCCAACATTACTCACTTACCAGTTATTTGAATTTGAGGATAATTTAAAGATGTATTTTATTTAAATCTTTAAAAATAATTCTTGGGATAGGAAAGCCCTCAATAAATGTTAATACCATATTTTGTGGAACCTAAACTAGAAACACAATTATTTTAGCTTACCGCTAAGTACTGCCTATTAAATCATGACCCAGTAGTAAGATTACATCAACTGTAAAACTCATCTCAATTGAGAAAATGTTGCAATGTGAAAAAACAAAAGTGTATCTTAGAATAAACAAAATATACAACTGGAGAAGGCCAAGAAGTAACAGAAATGAATAAAATAGCACGAGTAAGAAGCATTAGTGGGTAGAATTCCTAAAGAGGCCCAATCCTTACTGAAAGAAATACTGAAGTAGATACATCAGCAGGAAGAAAAGTAATCAGGATGAACAAATGGTAAGCACAGGAACCGGGAAACCATGTGGTTAGAATCAATTAAGTGCCTTTAAAATATTTTTTGAAATACATACATACATATATACATACATAAATAATCACAAATAAGTAGTGGTTTAGTTGATTTAATATTCCAGAGAGCAATCACAAGAATGAAGGGCTGAGAGTGTTGTGCAATTGATAATTAAAACTTACGAAGAACTTTATACTACATTAGAAAGACATACTTATGAATGTTTTAAAATCAATTCAATGTAATGAAAAGTATATAAAATAACTTATAGCTTTCAAACCAGTAAAGGGTAAAAAAGAAATGTTGACGCAAATGGAAAGATTTCCTTCTTTTTTATGGTAGAATAATATTCCATCACATTGTGCACTTTAAACTTAAACAATGTTATATGTCAATTATATCTCAATAAAGCTGGAAAAGAAATGTTGAAAAATATTTTTCAGCTTTACAATATGTATGAAATAATAGTAAGAAAAAGCACTTGGTTAACGTAAAACACAAAATAAGATCACGGTTATAATTTAAAAATATATTAGTAATAATACATTAAAAAGTTAGGTTTACTAAGCCCACAGCAAAAATTAAAATTGGATTTAAATTCAATACAGTTTTGTGGTCTTAAAAGTGCTATACCAAAAATAAAAATGACAGAAAATTTGAAATAAATGAATGAAAAAAGTTGTAGTAAAAAAAAGTAGGAAATCAGTATATAAGGCAGAAAGGACAACCAAGAAAATAAAAGGAATATACCTTCATACGGATATAAATATTATAAACTTTTATGCATCTAACAATATGGTCTCTAAATATATTTATATAAACATATATAAACATAAGATATAAATTGACATTGAATATCATAGTTATATATTTGTTATATATTTTTCATAAATTTACAGATCAATGAGACTAAAAAATAATTTTGTGTAAAATTTGAAAAATAACAATAAACTTGATTTAATATAGACTATACATTTTAGGAACACATGAAGTTTTTCAAACATTTTCTAAATACTATGCTACAAAATAAGACTTCTAGATTTTAGGTAATAACTATTATCTACCTTCTCTGACATTCACAATCAAATTGACTTAGAAACAATGATAAATTTTAGAAACAATTTTCTTTTTTTGGGCAAAGAAGGAATGAACCAAATGCTTAGAAACTCAATCCATAACTAAATAACTCACGAGTATAAGGAAACATATTTGACTTTAAAAATATTTAAAATTTAAATGAAAGTACATCATCTTAAATATTTTATTAAAAAACTATATATACACACATACAAACACATATACATTTATATACATTACATACACACATTATATATACATAATATAAAACACTATTTCTAGATTATTGATATGTTTAATCGTTAGGCTTTTCTATCAATGAATATACTACATTTTTCTATTGATTTATGTCCTTTCAGTACCTTTTCACAACATTCTGTAAATAATAACAAAGACCAAAACCATGTCTGTAGAATGCTTGCCCTCAATTATTTTATTGATATTAGGTATTATAAATTGCCTGTTTTAAAGTTTATTTTCTTGATGCCGACCCAGCACTGTATGGTTAAGTTCACATGCTCTGCTTTGATGGCCCAGGGTTTGTGGGTTCAGATCCCGGGCATGGACCTACACACCACTCATCGAGCCTTGCTGTAGTGGCATCCCATATCCAAAGTAGAGTAAGACTGACACAACTGTTGGCTCAGTGACAGTCTTCCTCAAGCAAAAAGAGGAAGATTGGCAACAGATATTAGCTCACGGCTGATCTTCCTCAGGAAAAGAAAACAAATTATTTTCTTTATGTTTGTGATGTTTGGAAGTGCAATAGATTTTTATATATTGATTTTTGTGTTTATAAAATGCTAAAATGTTTCTTTAATTTGTACATTTATTCTTATCTAGTATGTTACTTTTACTTTTTAACTTTCCAAAATATAAATTAATTATTGGCATTTTATAATTGGTATTTGTTTAGATATACCTATAAGTTTACCAGTTGCTTGGGTCACATTTCTTCATGCATCCCAGAAATCCTTCATAATCGTTTGATAGGATAATAGGATATAATAATAGGATATCTTCTGAAGTTTCCTCAGTGAGGATGTGTTTGTTGGTGGTAAGCTCATTCATTGTACTTTATTCTGAAAATTAAAAACAATTCACCTTTGTGTTTGAATGAAAGTTTAGCTAAATATACAACTCTAGATTGACTCCTATTAATTTGAAACTATCAATCCACAATCTTCCTGCTTCCTTTGTTGTTGTTGTTGAGAAGGCTTCTCTACTCTTCTCTTAATTGTCCTTAGCTGATAAGTAGTCTGTTTTCCTAGCCACTGTTAGGATATTCTTTTCGCTCTGATGATCTCTATCCCTTTGTACAGTGGGAATTCTCTGTGCTTATTAATAGTGAAGATTCATATCCTCCTTATTATGTACTCTACATATTTTACTCTTTCTTTTTGTGCTCTTCTCCATCTCTTTGCTCCATCTGATGCCTTTGGATCAATTTTTTTAGATTTATTTTCCATTACACTAGTTTTTTCTTCTGCTGCGTATTAAGCCTTTTAAAAATGTCTACTGATCTGGTCTTTTCAGTGGTTATGAATTCCATTTCCTAAATGTCTGTTTCCTATCTCCCTTATCTTTTTATATTTTCTTATTGTTCACGTTACTCATTAATTTGTTTGTCTTAATACAGTTTTAACAAACCATTTTATATTTTTTGCATTCTCAAAACCACCATCAAGTTTGATAATTGTCAAAGACTATGCAGAGGACTCAGCATATAGTCATATTTAAGCCTATAAATTATTACAGTGAGGATGTAAATCAACATCAACAAAAGGGAGACATTTTATGGGGTGAAGCCTGGAGGAAACCAGGAGCAAGCTTCCAAGAGTCCTCTCACAGTTTAGCCACGCAGGATGTACTTAATTCCTCTAGCCACAAGTTGTGACACAATGAGTAAAATGTATAAAATTGAAAAAAAAATCTAGAGGCCTAAATGTCCATCTATAAAAACTAAAAAACATTACACAATCAAATACCATGAAACAATTAAGGTGAAGAAGTTAGACCTACATTTACAACATGTTTGAACTGTGAAACATCAAGCTTAGTAAATTAGAAAACACACAAGAAGTGTTATAATTTTAATGATATGTGTATCTACTAGAGAAGCTCGTTGGAGATTCACTGCCCAAGATTTTGATTGAGAACTGGTCATATAGGCACTCTTTGAATGGCACATATGAAGATTCCACACTGTAGGAGGAAAGCAGGTATTCGGCATAAACCATATTGTTTGCACAAACAATTTAAGCACAATGAGCCATTCTTATTAGGGAGTGATGAGAATCCTTCTGAAATCACTTTCCAGTCAGCCAGGGATCCGTCTTACATGCATGCCTTTCTAAAGATGGCATTCTCAAGCTTGCTTTGTAAACTCTTTTCTGCATAACCTCCTATTAGATAATTTCAATATCTGACTCCTTGGGATTTATTTCTGTTATTTACTGTTTCTGCTGGTACTTTTTCATGGTTGCTTATTTGATCATATGTCTTAGGGTTTTTGATTTATCTGGTCTTAATCACAGAAGTCCTGGGACTCCTGAGTTGAAAGTACTTCCCTCCAAAAGCATTTGGATGTATTTCTTCTAGGAATATGGGAGTGCCACTGAATTTGGCATTCTTAGAATATGCAGTTGGTGTAAAACAGAGCCACAAATTCAAATGAGAGTCAAAATATTGCTAAAACTTCAAGATATGGTTAAAACTTCTAAAGATGTACAGTTTTTCATCAGAACGGTCATCAAGGAGACATACATGTTTAAACAATTTATTAGCACATGTATACTTTGTGCCCATCCCTTACTTAACATGTCTTCGAAGTCCCACCTTTATGGAGTGGAGGCCAGCACTATCCCCACTTTGCAAGACTCAAGGCTTTGGTTTCACTTTCCCTGCAGGAACTCTAAGACCCAGTGTTCTAGGTTCCTGATAATTAGCAGATGCTCCAGGGTAGCCTAGTTTAATGATTGCGGTTACTACTCTTATTTCAACTCATCCTTGGTGTTTGGACTCTCAGAGATTGCACATATTTTCTTATGATTTATTCAAGTAGGGATTTTTTTAATAAAAGGTTTTTTGAAAATCTAATTCCCATACCTTGTGGGAAGCATAAATGTTGGATTTCTTTCTCAATTCAATTGCTTTCTCTCTCTTTTTGTTATTTTGTAAGATTCTGTCTGGTTTTTCATAATATTCCACTTCAAATTCCTTTTGATTTGAAATTTCTTTCTTTAATAAAATTTATCTTGGGCTGGCCCCAAGGCATAGTGATTAAGTTCGATGCACTCCACTTTGGCGGCCCACGTTTGTGGATTTGGATCCCAGGTGCAGACCTACACCACTCTTCAGCCATGCTGTGGCAGCGACCCACATACAAAATAGAGGAAGATTAGCCCAGATGTGAGCTCAGAGTGAATATTCCTCAGCAAAAGAAATAAAATAAATTATCTTTTCCTAACATCATATAAGTGCATTTGGTTTTAGTTTTCTTGATTTTGGGGGGCTTTTTTAGTGAGGAAGATTTGCCCTGAGTTAACATCCATTGGCAACTTCCTCTTTTTTTTGCTTGAGGAAGACCAGCCCTGAGCTAACGTCTGTGCCAGCCTTCCTCCACTTTGTATGTGGGATACCTCCACAGCATGGCTGATGAGTAGAGCTGGTCTGTGCCTGGGATCCAAAGTGGTGAACCCGGGCCACTGAAGTGGAGCGTGTGGAACTTTAACCACTCAGCCATGGGGCATTTGTTTTTATTGTTTCTTTTTTGATAATAAATGTATTTATGGTTATATATTTAATTTGAGAGTTGGTTAGGCAACATGTCAAATTCTGACGTGCAGTGTGCTAGATGTGCCTTTTTCTGCACTCTGTCCTATTTCTTCTTCTTCTGACAGAGAGACAGGGAAGGAGGGAGCGAGGGAGGAAGGAGCAAGGAAGGAAGGAAGAAAGTGAGGGGAGAAAGAAAGGAACAAAAAAGAAAAAAAGAAGAAAGAAAACCTTCTCACCCCTTTTCAAAATCTGCTCATACAATCCATATTCTGTGGATAATAGGGAAAGCTGGGGATGAATTCTTGACTATGTTAAATTTGCTATTACGTGTCCTATTTGAACCATATACTACTCCCTCAGAACACTTGCTCCTTTAGGGCATTGTAATTTTACATATTTTGTGTTTATTTAAGTAATATCTGCCCCATATGGTATGGCAACTCATGAATTCTCAAAACTGAACTTATATATTAAGCATCCAATAAATATTTTTGAGTGGCTGACTGAATAAAGAAATGAATGAATAAATGAACAAATAGGTTACTTTTCCCAAGTATCAATCCATTAGAAAAAGGTGGAAGGGATATTTGGTTCCAGAAATGTCAATGAAGAGTTATTTTTCCTCTCTGTATAACTTTTGGAATGATCTCCTGATTTAAACCTGTAGATTCAATCATAATACACATTTGCTCAGACCCAAATCTAGTTGACCAGCCACACATAACTGTCGCTTATTAAAATTTAGAGCTTAAGTGATGTGACAGTATAGACTGCTTTTTGTCTCAAAGTCAAAAGTTAATGTAAAGAAAACAAACAAAAACACAAAAATCAAAGAACCAGAAATTTATGTCTATCTATTAATTGTGTGTCTTGTAGTGAAGAGTAAGAGAAAGATCCTGAAAGCTCATATAATATACAGTGTGAGCCTCAGGTAATAGAACCCACCGATTTTGCATGCAGGTAACATGAGTGATGTTTGAAGGGACTGATGATAGCTGAAAGGAGAGCCTAATAGTAAGAAAGAAAGGAAAAGGAGTTTGATGGGCATGACCTTATATAGAACATAGCGGTTGTAATTAATGCCACTACTTTTAGAGGTTGATGTGTACCAAAGACAAAGTATTTAAAGTACGTAAATATTCTTAAAAACACTATGATCAGTTGTCAGTTTTAAAAAACTTAAAAATAGAGTTTTTAAAAAACTCTATACGTCATGTATAGAGTTTCAGTCGCTATTGTCACATTAAACAGCATGAAATCAAGGTATAGGTCATGAACAGACATAAAAGCGTGAATCTTCCATTTTCCCAGTGTTTAATAAGATTTCTGTGGACAGAGAGTTAGTATTTTATCTAGGTAGAAATAGGGTGTGAAGACTCTCAGAGTGGTTTTAAGGCTCATTAATATTCTGTTTGTTGACCCACAGTAGTGAATGCAAATTATATCAAGTTGGGGGGAAAATCTATTTCTTGTATATTCTTGAAAAAAATGCTAAATTATAAAGTACAACAAATTAAACTCTGGGCTAGGGAAATACAGAAACCTAGGTTCAAATTCTCTCTTACTATTTATTAGTTTTTTGATCTTGACAATTCATTAAACTTTTCTAAGCTTTAGCTTTCCTGTACGGGAAACTCATTGTGGAGCAATAAAAATTAAATTAGATTAAATCTAAAACACTACCTAGCCTACCATATTTCAGACCTTTTTTTCCCAATGATGTAGAAATATCCATTTCCTGTTTAACATTTTACACGACACTTTCATATGAGTTTATTCTTGTGCCCATCTTACAGATAAAGCTCAAGAGACTAATTGTTCAACATTATTTGTTTAATTATAAACAAACAGCAGAGGCAACATTTTATTCTGGATATCCTGACTCTAAATCCCGTAATTTATAAAAATGATCACTGGAGGTTTAGGCATCACTCCACGGTACCATGGCAATAACTGAGTAAAAAAATAAAGAAGGATGTAGCTCCTTTGATGTTTTCTGCACATTTTATTTTCTCTTTTCCTTTCTCCTTCTGCTAACAAATATTCAATTCTTTTTTTTTCTTCACACAGTTGCTATCTCTAGAACTTTCTCTTGAAGAGTCAAGCAGGTAGTCATTTATGCTTATGTTTTAGTGTGTTTTAGTATCTTGTAGTACTGAAAATGGAGGGTTTTTTCAGTCTTTTTTTTGTGATTTTTAACTTTTTTGATATGTTTAAAAACATTCCTGTTCTAGTTCCTTCAACCAGACTCACCACGTCAAAACTTTGAGAGTCTTGTTTGTGTAATCTCTTTATTTAAAAAGCTCCCAAATGAATATGATGATCAGTTTAACAACCACTGATAATTCCAATCTTTATTTTTAGAATACATGTCTTAAAATGGATCTAGATGATCTCTAAGATTCTTTCACCTCAAAAATTCTGAAATTGTCAAATGTTAGAACTAAAGAGAATCTCAGACTCTTTACCCAGTGGTTCGCGAAGACGTTTCTCAAGGATAGTATTCTGTGGCACTGACCCAGGGCTCACCACTATGTGTAGCCTTAAGGCGAAGTAGCCAAGGCCCTAAGTTTCTTGCTTGGAACTATTCCTCTTTTATCTGTTTATATAGAAAGGTTCTATAAAATATATTGGTCAGGTTGTGAGAGAACCAAAGTCTTTGTGTCCTATCTTTTCTGACCTCAGCCTTTACTTTTCTAAAACACAGGGCCAGGAATAATTGAAAAGATTGTGGTCTACATGAAATCTTTGAAAATGTGCCATATGGAAGTTTATCTCATTATTTGTGCATAAGGGGCTGTCTCAGGTCTTTAAGACAAGGATTCTTTCTTCTTGTGAAGCAATTTTATGATTCTTCTAAGTGAAAATGTAAAGGCAGATTTCTTTTCCCTAGAGAATTGAACAAAACATTGAAATATTAGCTAGAGGTCAAAGGCCAATTATCTTATATGAATTGGTTATGGGCCTGAATTGAATAAATCTGAGGTCCTTCATAGCAAATAGTACCTGTAAGTCGACCTCAAATACTTGGAGGTGTGGGTATAACACTCAAATGTCCCTCCTGAATTTTGCATTGCTATAGAGGGACTCATACAAATGTCCTTGTCACCCTATACCTCTTATCATTTGCAACCAGTTTTTCAGTTATCACTGCCTAGGGCAAATTGAATGGCCTCCTATGATGCCATCACAAATCATTTCAGATTTTACACATAAAGTTTGCAAGTTGTTTATAGACTTATTTTCAAACATCTCCACAACCTGGTAAAGGAATTGCTAGTGTGTTTCATTCTGTGGACTAATTCTTATTAACTAATGCAGCCTGCAATGGATGTCTTATTAAATTATTAATATTTACTATGAGTCTTGTGGAGGGGCTAAATTTATCCTGTTCATTTTGTTACTGTTATAAGCAGCTTGCAAGTATTATTAATCTTCGTAACAAGCTTAATAAGAGTTATTGTGATAGTTGTGTGCATCATCATTATCACCACCATCCCCATCGTCCAGAGGAGGACAGTGGAGCATAGGGAAGTTGACTAGACCATAGTACTATAGCTGCTGATTTGCAAAGACAATACTTAAACACAAAGCTTATACCCATAACCACTACCCAGTGTTAACTCATGACAGTTATTCATCCAAGCTTTCACTACTGCATTTACTTTTCTTTTGGCTGAGGATGATTTGCCTTGAGCTAACATCTGTTCCAGTCTTCCTCTAATTTTTGTATGTGGGTTGCCAGCATAGTATGGCCACTGATGAGTGTTGTAGGCCCGCACCCGGGGACTGAACCCATGCCACTGAATCATAGTGTGCCAAACTTAACCAATAGGCCACCATGGCGGGCCCCCTGCATTTGCTCTTTTAATAAATAAAAAATAGGGGCTGGCCTGGTGGTACAGCAGCTAGGTGCGTGTGTTCCACTTCTCGGCAGCACGGGGTTCACCAGTTCAGATTCCGGATGCAGACATGGCACCACTTGGCAAAAGCCATGCTGTGGTAGGCGTCCCATGTGTAAAAGTGGAGGAAGGTGGGCATGGATGTTAGCTCAGGGCCAGTCTTCCTCAGAAAAAAATAGGAGGATTGGCAGTAGTTAGCTCAGGGCTAGTCTTCCTCAAAATGAATAAATAAAAAAAAAAATAAGTAGTTATCAGAGACTTCTAGTTAACCTCATAATTTTATCTGGCTACAAAAGCTATTTACCAGCTTAGTTACAGATGGATGCAGTGAAAAACAATTACTATGACTGAAATAAAAACTTAAAATTAGGTCCTTACCCATGGTGTAGGATAGGATTCACCCAGAGGCTAATCAGTTGCTGTGACTTCTTATGTTCATAAGTCTGATATGCCCTGAATCTTAGTTTGTAGATTCAGAAATCTCGAACTCTATTTTTTAAAACTACCTCCTCAAATTGAACCATTCAGTTATCTTTTTCTTTTAATTAAAATAATTCTACTTATACTGACACAAGGCTAAAAGGCAATTGGGTTCTACTAGTCTGAATAGCGAATAAGAGCCAAGTCTCCACTGGACTAACAATGAACCGTCAGGCCTGCTGCAGTTGTTTCCAGATGGAAATAGCTTAGGTACACATTTTTTTGTCCTGGTGGCCTGATTTACATGTATACATTTTGAATAGTCATTGACATAGCAAGATTTTTATCCATTAACCTACTTCTTAAATTAGTTGGGAAGATTCCAAAACTAAGAGTACCATATTCTAGTAATTCATTGGTAATTAAACTCTTGAAATTTATAGGGGTTTTACTTGAAAACTTTTGTCCTGATAACTTAATGTTTTACTGGCCGGTTCCAAGAGAATACTTCCATTCCAAAAGAGCAATATTGATTTTACTACATCTTCTTTTAGGACTTCACTTTTTGTTGTTTTATGGTGGATTTAAATTTTAACCCCGTTTATACAGTGTAATCTATTTTAATGGTTTAAAGGCATTACGTTAAGATAATTTGCTTCCTCCATCCTAAATATATTTTCACTCATGTTAAATTGCTGAATCACTTAACTGAATGTATTCTATTCAGTTCCTAGTAAAATCTCTGTACATTTCAGTAGTTTATTTATTTTCTGAATTATTAGAAAGGCATTTTCTTATTTTATACACTCATACACATATGTAGTGTTGTAGTATCACTATAGATTGATCTACCAGTATGTATTAAAATTTTAAGGATAAATTACTAAAGTATTGGTGATTATTATGAATTTTGCAAGAGATGAACAATAAAATATTTTTAAAATGATAAATCCAGAACATAGAATGATTTGCATTTATGGAAAGGACAGGAGGCAAAATCAGGAGAGTTGGCTATCACGGTCAAGGAGAAATTGTCGATTACGCGTAAGGTATGTGGTCAGGAATGGATGGACTGAGTTGTTAGTTTCACAATCTTGGACAAGTTATTTTACTTCTTCAGGCCTCAGTTTTCTTATCAATAAAATATAGCATATAATTACATTACTTCACACACACATTTCACAAAAAATAAAATGTACTATTTCAGTACACATGAATAGCAGTGTCAGAATTGTTAACCCGTTCCCCCGGGGAAACAACCATATCAACTAGAGTACAGTTCCTTCTGTGCACTTCTTTTTGCCTTTCATCTTATAGAGTCCACTCATTTCCAGTATTACTTAGGTCAGCACCTTTTCTCCTATCACCTTTAGGTTGTTTAAATACATTTGTAATACAGTTAGGTGCTCTTGTCACAGTCTGCATTTCTTCCTGGGATTTCCAAACTCCTAAATGTATGTTTTTTGGTTGGCATACATTAAGGTTCATTCATTGTGCTCAAAAATTCTGTGGGTTTTGACAAGTGCATAGGATCGTATATTCTTCCTTAAATTCTTGATAGAATTCACCAGTGAAATCACTTCAGTTTAATAGTATCTTTTTTGGAAGATTATTAATTACTGATTCAATATATTTAATAGATTTAGGTCTATTTAGATGACATCTTTCTCCTTATGAGAGTTGTAGGAATTTGTGTCTTTTAACGAATTGGTCCATTTCAACTCAGTTTTCAAATTTGTTGACATAGAGTTGTTCATACTATAGCTTTATTATCCTTTTGAGGACTACAGGATCAGTAGTGATGATCTCTCATTTCCCTCAAGCAAAAAGAGGAAGATTGGCAACAGATGTTAGCTCAGAGCCAGTCTTCCTCACCAGAAAAAAAAAAAAAAAACTAATTTGACAGTCTCTGTATTTTGATTGGTATATTTAGATCATTCACATTCAAGTGATTTTGATATAGTTGTTTCAATATCTACTATTTTTGTAACTATTTTCTATAGATTGTACTAGTTGTTTCTATTTTTTCCTCTCTTTTCATGACTTCTCCAGTTTTAACTGCGCATTCTATATGATTCCATTTCCTCCCCTCTCTTAGCATATCAATTGTACTTCTTTTAAAACTTTTTTAGTGGTTGCCCTAGTTTGCGATATACATTTACAGCTATGCAGTATGCATTTACAACATCTGCAAATTGAATGCATGTTTCAATTAATGTATATTAATGTATCTGTGTACAATACTATACAATTATATAATATATTCTTACAACATACATTTGCCTAATATATATATTATACATATAATGTATATTTATACCATATACATTTACAACATATCCAAATTAAATATATATTTCCCATATAAGTTACAGTTATTCTGAGTGCGCTCTCAAGCAATAGTATATTGCTTCATAGGTAGTGCAGGTACGTTACAACAATGTATTTGTAATTCATCCTTCCTTTCTCTCATAACTTTGATGTCATCCATTTTACTTATTTATAAGCTATAATCATTCAATACATTGTTAGTAATATTACTTTGAACAAAGTTATCTGTTAGATCAATTAAAAATTAGAAAGATGAGATACTTTATTTACCTTTATTTCCTCATTTCCTAACAATTTTTTTGATGTAGATTTGAATTTGTGACCTGTATTATTTTCCTTCTCCCTGAAGAGCTTCTAACATTTCTTGTATGTCTCTGTTGTTTATGAATCTGGTTCTAATCCTTGTTTTGTCTCTTCAGACTAAAATTTTTTTTGCCTTTTAGTAAACTTTGTAAATTTCTATTGACAGCTGGCATCATGTCTCAAACTGGATAATCTGCATTGATCTATCTTCAAGTTCACAGTGTTTCTTTTTCCCAGTTCAAATTTGCTTTTGAGCCTTGCTAGTGATTTTTTTTTTCATTTTGGTTATTATATCTTTCAACTTCAGAATGTTTGTCTTTTTTTATAATTTCTCTCTATTGATATTTTCTTTTTTGCTGAGAGATTGTTCTCATACTTCTTTAGACAAATCTTACTTTAGCACTTGGGATATATTTATATAATAGCTGATTTAAAGTCTTTGTTTAGTAAGTCTAATGGTGGATTTCCTCAGGAACAGTTTCTGTTGACTGCTTTGTTTTAGTTCTGTGTATGGGTCATACTTTCTTGTTTCTTTGCATGTCTCATACATTTTGTTGAAAACCAGTCGTAATATGATGATTTTTGGAAATCAGATCCTGCCCCAGGAATTGTTGTTATTGTTGTTTGCCATTGCTGTTATTACTGTTGTTTTGTTTAGTGCCTTTCTTGGACTAATTCTGTAAAGTCTGTATTCTTTGTCATGTGTGAACACTGAAGACTGCTTGGTTATCTTAGTGATCAGCTAATGATCGAACTAAACCTTGAACTAAAGTTTTTAAAAATGCCTTAGTCTCTCAGCCATTTTTGAAGAGCTCTGTGTATGAGTTGGGGACATATTCAATACTCCAGCAAGGAGTTTTCAACTCTACTGTAGGCTTTACTCTGCTTGTGCCTTCTGTCTTTCTTGGGTTGGCACACAACCCTGAGTATGAACATAACCTTGCACATATGTGCCACTTCATAGATTCCCAGGAATATGTCAGAGATTTTTAAAGTCCTTTATGGACAACTCATTTCCTGTTTTTATTATTTTATTTTTTGGTCAGACTTTTGGTAACTAAATTTGTTAATGCTGTCTCAGGCAGCTGAGATGTTTGACAGTTGCCACTGTTTTCAACAAGTGCCCTGTGGAGAATGCTGTTTGTACATAGTGAGCTCTGAGACAGATCAAATAAAGGCAAATTTTGGGAATGGAGCCTTCAAATGAATTGCCAGACTGGTCAGATAATGACACTTTTCTTGGGATTAGCGTTTTGCAGAGTTACAAACCCGTTCTGCCCCTCAACATCTATGCTGATGGTTTTCATCCTACCTTAGTTCCCTCTCCTCTCCTCTCTTCTCTCCTTTCTCCTTCTATTTCCCCCATCTGCCTTTCTCTACTTCCCTAGTATAGGTCATCATATAGATAGATAGATAGATAGATAGATAGATAGATATTGGAATAATTTTAACCTTTTGACTGCTTTGTTCAGTGCAGTCTACTGAGGACCTACCACATGCTCAAGCAGAAAGTCAAGAACCACTTGTAGCTCTGTGAGAGCTACTCTGCCTGTTTAACCTAGTTTTCCATCTCTCCCTAATATAGGTCTGACCAATCTGAGGCTGGGGCAAGGCAGATTTACTCTTTCTTTGCCTATCTGGAACCTAGTCATTTTCAAACCCCAGTTGCAATTCTTCCATGATCCCGTTCCTATCTGCTCCCCAAACGTTTAAATCATCAATATTAAGTCAAATTAGGATGTAAAATACATTACCTGGAAGAGCCAATGATGTATGATGTAGTATCACAAATAGGAAATATGGTATATTGGATAAGATAATAGTGTCATGAATCTTACTGGACTCAACTATCTATATTAGCCTATGATATAATCAAGTTAATTAAATGCTCTGATTTTTAGTTTTCTCATATGTAAAAAGGCATGATAAGAATATTTGTCATAGAGCAATTTTTAGAATTAAATTAATATAAGAAAGGATACTTCTTGACACTGTGAAAATGTTTGGAACTGTTATATAATCCTCAGAGAAAGGTATCATTATATTCTTGTAATAGTGAAGAAACTTAATTTCAGTTCCTATAGCATTGAGTCCACTGCTCCACATTATTGTGTTTCTGCCACATCTTCAAAGCAATTGTATTTTGGGCTATAGTTAAATAAATGAACACATCTAATACAATCATGTTTTGCATTATTTTTCCCACATCAAAGTAGAAAAGATTTCTTCTCATGGAAACTGATAGAAAAAACCTTAGAGAGGGAAGAAAGGAATAGAGCCAAACAGTAACATAAAACATTTCCACTTCTCAATTTTGACAAGTGAAAGCTGTCAAAACAAACCTTTGACATGGTTCCTACCTCCCAATTTGTTTTCTGCAACTAAAGCCTCTTTACCCCTTCCCAGTCAGTTTCAGCCAGTTCTTCCCCCGGATTTGCCCATGAGCTCACATCTAGCAAAAGTCTATGTTAATCGTCTCCCCTATATCAAGTAATGAATAAGTGATTAAGACACAGCCAATCTTCGTTCTTAGGATAAGGTCTCTGCCCTGGTTTTTCATGTTTTGGGCCCTTGTTACTGGGATATTGACATTACAGATCCATTCCTCTTCAAAGTGTGTCTGTCTTGAAAAAATTGCTGGTAAATTGATCTGTATGACATATGTCTTATTTCCACTTTCTGTCCTTTTCAGAGCTTTTCTGCTGACATTCTAGTTTTCTGACTCCTGAATTTCTTTGTATCTCCCACAATCAGTCTCTTCATCTCTCCATTTATGGGCCTCAAGTCTCAGTCATGCTTTTTTGCCATGTTCCACTTTATGACACAATGCTGCTGCCACCCATGAAGGCCCAGAGAATAATCAAGATATTATGTTAAATATCATACCTAATGGAAATAATTGCACTCAGAGGTTAAAAAATACTGTTAATGTGATGTTTAATCATAAACTTAAAAAGTGCTTCAGTTCTTTGTATATTTCTCTTTGAACCCAGTGGGAAATGAATGAATGCATACAATGCTGAGTCAAATAGAAGAAAATCAATGTGCCCAGATACTCTAGACTCTAGTTTATCCTAATCTACTCTTTATTAACGCTTAGTAACTCAATGCTGCATTCTCCCAGCTCAAATCAAGAATATCTATGTAAACCCCTTTATATTTGTTCTTCAGCTGGCTACAATCTATGACCACACAAGCTAAGAACAATACAAACAAATATTATTGAACTTACTGGTTTTCAGCACTCTCAATTCCATTTCTTTTTTTTTTGTTTGGAAGAAGATTAGCCCTGAGCTAATATCCTCTACCAATGCTCCTCTTTTTTTGCTGAGGAAGATTGGCCCTGGGCTAACGCCTGTGCACATCTTCCTCTGTTCGATACGTGGGATGCCTGCCACAGCATGGCTTGATAAGTGGTGCATAGGTCCACCCCTGGGATCCGAACCGGCAAACCCTGGGCTGCCGAAGGAGAGCGTGCAAACTTAAGTGCCGTGCCACCAGGCTGGTCCCTCAATTTCATTACTAAAGCATAGCCTTTCATATCTTTTAAAATTTGATGGAGTATTAAGAGATAAGCTGTAAAAAAAGGTTCATCTAGTATTATTTGCCTCAATAAGCTTTTTTTTTTTTCTCTCAATCTCCCTTTCGTATGTATTTAGGAATTGGCTTAGGTCTATGACCATATAAACATTCACTTTCATATTTATGCAACATTTGATTGTAATAACACTTCTCAGCTTTTTCCATCTCTATGCTCATCTATAGGAAGGAGGACTGTGAGGACCATGGCCTATGGATAGTTTTTGCTGTCTGATTGCTTTGAATAGCACCATCTGGAGAGGAATTTTTGCCAACACAAAACATTAAACTTTATGTGTAAAAAGGTCACCTACAGAATTATTACTAAAAAATAGGAGGGACTGAGATATTATTTAAATAAAATGTTGAAAACACTAAATGTGGTAGACAATTTTGAGAATGATGCATTTTCTCCAAGTTGAAACTGGGTAATACACACAAGAGGTCGTGGGCAACTGTGTTCATAAATCTGCCCACTTTGCTGGTTCTAACCAAAAGGACCAGAATCTCACTAGGATTCCTAATACTAAAAACAGCAAAAACAGCAAATTGCAGTGATGGTATCAGTTTAGTAATTGTGATTTTTTTATACGTTGAGGAACCACAGAAGCCCCTTGAAAAGATAATTAATGTTTGTTTTTGTTCAAATCCTGGTTAGAGTAATTTGTCAAATAGGACAAATTTGCATTAGACTCTTCCTTTGATAACTTTGCAAAGTATCTTCCGTGGCTGTTTCTGTTTCGTCTCCTGGTGCCCAGAATCTGTTGTCCACAGACATGTATTGTATAGAAATTCACAATCTGAGGATCTCTTAATGGGAACCATTTGGGTGAAGATCAAAGGAGAAAGATACACAACTGGTTTTGTATGTTTACAAAAGAAATGCCGGATGAAAACTTAGGGAATGATTAACCAATGTAGATTTAAAATAATAACAATTTACAGAGGAATAAGTATACAATTTGTTTGTTTATAAGGAGACTCCATCTATCTGCGTATCTGGTGGAGTCTCGCACAGAAATGAATCTCTGACTAATCATTGATGTATACTTAATACTACCTCTTACTGTATCACGGAATTATGAATAAAAGAGGAACTAAAAGTTACTCAGAAATCATTTCAATGGCAAGCTGTGAGATTAGATAAAATGACTTTAAGACCTTTTATACAGGCTAGCTTCCAATTTACTTACTAGAGGAATGTTGTAGCTTTCTTTCCACGACGGTGTTTCCCAAGTGCTGTGCTCCCCGGCTGCTGTCTCTGTTAATGAAGGAAAGGCCATGGTGGAATTTATCCTGAATGGGGCAGGTAAAATGAGGTTACATGCCTTCTTGCTGCTTAATTCTTTTAACTTGTCTGCTTAGGTCCTTGGCCTCATTTTTGAATAGAAGAACTTTTTACTTTGGTATTATTATTGTTATAATCAAGTGTTAGTTTAAGTTTCTACTGTTCTTATAGAATGAATTTGGAAGCTTTCATTTTTTGCTATGATATGAAATATTAAAAATTGCTTTCTACTTCCTTTTCTTTTTAAAAGTTAAATAGAATTTGGCTGTGATTTCATAGGATTCTGGTACCTTTGAATTGGTGTTTTTTAACCTCCTTTTCAATATATTCTACAGTAAGAGAATACTAAGTAAACTAATGACAACAGATATGAGAACGTAGAGAAATGAATCTTCTGATGAAAATGTAAGCTCTGTTTTCGGTGTCCATCAGTGCCTCCTGAGGACCTTCAGAAAAACACTGGACTCCATTCCCAGATACTCTGATTTAATTGACCTGAGGTAGGGCCTAAACATTGGTCATTTTTTGTTCTAAATTCTATCCAGTGATTGTAATGAGTGTTTGGGGTTGAGAACAGGTTTGTATTTTTAAAGGTATTCAGACATTTCTTCTAGTATTTTTTTAATTTATTGAAATCACGTTGTACTTAGCATACTTTTATAATTCTTAAACTCTTCTGTATCTATAGTTATGTGTTCAATTTCATTTCGATTCTTATACATTTCTACTCTTTAGTCACACTTATAAAAGACTGATGTTATCAATGTTTTTCAAAACAGCAACTTAGAAGTATATATCTTTTCTACTTAAAAAAATTTTCATTAATTTTATCTTCTATCTTAATCATCTTCCTATTTCTTTTAGTTTATTATATTATTCTCATTTTACTTACATAACATAAGTTTCAAGTTCCTTTAGTTTTTCCTTGATTTTGTGTTAATGTGTCGATGCTTCTTTCTAGTTAATTTGTAGTTTCAATTTTTGTTTATTTTACATTTCACTTATTTTTGAAAATATTTATTTCCAAATAAAATTTTCACAATTTTTTTCACTTTTGCTGCATTATCAACAGACTATTAGTCTGTAAAACCACTACTCTTTATGTAAATTGCATTGACTTTTGTTGATGTTTCGTAGATGTGAAAAAATATACTAATTCTCTACTTGAAGCATTAGAAGTTCTGTGTATTGACTTGAGGTTTTTCAATTAATTTTATTATTTTAATCCTTGGAGCACAATTTCTTGAGCTGATTTTAATGGCAAAATATTGTATTAAAAGCTCCTACAAGAAACCTATTTTAATCAAGTCAACATTGCATTCTAAGAGATTTTGCTTGAAATGTTATATGCTCTCAGAGTGAACATAGATCTTTTCCATTTTGTTTTCTCTTTGATTATAGCCAATACAGAATAGTACATATTTTGTGTATTGATTTTAAGCCCAAGACTGTGCTGAATCAATATGGTTTATCTGTAGATTCAGTTGGATTTTCTGCTTAATTGAATGTATCATCTGCAAATAATAACAGCGTTTTTCTTTAAAAGCTCTTCTCTTTTATTCTTATTTTTCTTCTCGAAATTTATTTGCCAGATTCTCCAATTCTGTGCTGTGTATTCTTATTACCCATTTCTCTATCTTGAAAAGAATATATTTATAATTTTTTTAAACTTATGATTTTGCTTGAGACTTATTAGTCACCCTTCAGCTATGTCTAATCTGCTGTTAAACTAGCCCATTGAGTTCCTAATTCAGGTCGTTTTATTCTTTTCTCTGTAGGGGAGAAAAACTTTTCCTCTCTTCCCTTCTAGGTTTTTTTGCTGCTCTAAAAATTAAATTCACGTAAAACAGATTAACAGGAGGAAAACAAATTTAATTTCATATGTATGGGAACCTCAAAGATATGAGGCTCCAATAAGTAACCAAAGCAGGCAGCTTTTATACCTTTTAGACAAAGAAACATTTATTTGTGAAGAATTGACAAAACAAAGGGGTTTGTAGTTGATGTAGCAAATGAAAGTAGCAAAGTTTGTTTATATAGCTTTCTTGGCTTTGAATTCCCTATCTCTGATGAGGATGCCTTCTACCCTCCAGGTGCAAGGAGGGTGCCTTTCACATGGGGAATTTATTTCCGGTTTCAGGGAGACAAAGGAGGGTCAGTGTGTCCTTCTTGCACCAGCTGTTTCTCAAGTAACATTAATTCAGAATAATCAATATGCCAAAGTAGCATCTTTTGGGATGGCATATTCTGCTCCTCCTCATGTCCTTATTTATGTTTCTCTTTTCCAAATCATTTAAGTGATTTTTGAGAAGTAACTTTTGGTTTCTTGCTGAATGTTTAAGCTTGGCGTGTATCTCCACGCATGTTTGTAGTCAATATAGTTTGTTTATTTTTGAAGTGTATCTGACAATTCTAGTATCTTTAGTAGCTGTGAGCCTGTTTTCCTTTCACTTATTTCTGCTGGTACTCATATTTTTATTTCTCTTCATGTATCTGATTACCTTTGCTTTTGTTTTAGCCACTACATATAAAAAATAATTTGAACAAATATTTTGAGTCTTAGATGAGCTTATCTTCCTTTGCTCTTCCAGGTGCCAGAGGACTTACATAATGAGAGATCATTTTAGCCCTATTTGAAGTCTTGAAGTTTTTCCTGGTTATGCAAATAACATGAATTACTTCCAATTCCTTTCAATTTTTGAACAGCCCTCTGGGGTCTGAACCCAAGGTATGATCTATCTAGATTCTTCTTCTTGTCAGGCCTGTGCTCTGGCTTTTGCCCCTCAAGTCCCAGTTGGCTATCAAAACCACAAATCATCCTCTCAGCTTTGTTTTCTACCTGCTGGAATCTAGATCTTTTCTGGATATTAGCTCAGTAATTTATCACTATTTTGTTAAATAGATGAGAAGATTTTAAAAACAATATTTTATCCAGTGTTTAAAAATTTTCTTCCACTGGAAAGAGGGCATCTTATTGTTGTTATTATTATATTGATTATTACTACATCAGTATTACCACCATCACCATCATCAGAACTATTTTTTTCATATTGTCATCTGTCTCCTCCAAAAGTTTTAATTTTCTGGGGGCCACATGATCTGAGTGTTCATCTTTTTCTTTTTTTCCTTGCTTAAAGTCCCCTTAGGTACATTGTCATTGTCCTTTGTGCAGTTATTGGTGACATAGGTCTAATGGCTGCAGTTCTTGTACCAGAGACAATCTTGAGAGATGTGGAAGTGCTTTGATCTCTGCCATTGTCAGCAGCTACATTATCATCTGGCAAGTGGTCCATCCATTGTCAAAGCAGAAGAAGGAACTCTCTTAAGACATTGAATAACAAAGAGTTGAGAGATTTTGAACTTTGGCCCATCATCCTAAAGGCAAAACTGACATATTCTTGGAAGACTATAGAACCTGAAAAAATACCATCCTCAACAGTTAAGGAGAAACTCTTTTAAAAATAGTTTTACACTTTATGTGCATATATAATATTGTTTTATTTGAAAGACTTCAATATGGAGACAACCTCGTCCTTCAGTTTTATCTCTTCTGCTACTGAATGGCTCTTCTTACTGATAATGTCGGGATAACTTGTGCCCATTGGTCATTCCCTATTGAAGACAGATTTCATATGCCCCTTGCTTTTACTCCGAGATCATTGCCTAAATATTTCCCTAGTGAGATTTCCTTGAAATCTTTCTTTGGATTAATCATCAGTATTCCAAACTTATGTGTACAAGACCTGCTGTGGAGTGCCTGTAAGATTAACTACCACAAGAAATTGGTGCAACTTTTCCTTAAAAACACATTATGTTCCATGCAATAAGAAGCATCTTGGAAGGGCACAATCCACTAATGATGAGCAATGTATTATTCTTACTATTAATTATTAATGCAATTTTGCCTATGAGATACTTTTAGATGTGTTTCATAATGACTAAAATTCCTGGTACTTACCAGCTCTGTAACTTAGCCAAGTTACTTAACCACTTTGGGCTTCAATTTCCTGATCTATAAACTAGGGATAATGACTATACCTATTGCGTAAGATATCTATGAGAACTAAATGAAATACATCCAAATGTTTAGAAGAGCACCTGGCAATCCTTAATTCCTATTAACTATGTTTTGATATGAGAGATTAGGTAACAAATAACTGAGCAAGAATTAATTCCATTCTTTTTCATTTTTGTTTTTGACAATAGAGCATGCCTGTCTTAAAAATACGACAAGAACTTGGAAACCTGGAAATCTCCCAGCTCCCACCCACCATAAGGTAGGTACTTGCTAGGCCAAAGAAAAGTGGTCTCTTCTAAATCTCAGCTGGGAATGTCCTCATCCACATCCAGTCTCTCTCTCTTTTTTTTTTTACCTTTTTGGCATCATGACATAGTGAACATAAGCCTCATCTACAGTAAGTGGTCATTTTGTGGCACCAGCAAGCTGCAACTGACCAGCAAAACCAGGAACTCACTATCTTGATCGGCTTTACTTCAGTATTTTTCAGAGTAAATGCTGCCACCCATTAGTGTGTCATAAAATCAACTTAGTGGGTCGTAATCATCATTTAAATAATTAAATCCATTCATAAGTAAATATAATAGAGGTGTTATAAAATTAAGTATAATTTCATTAAATTCTAATTTCTTTGTGTGTGAGTAATTTTTTCTGTATTACAGAGTGAAAGATATTTTTTTACTGTGGCTTATGATCAAGAAATTGAGAAACACTGTTTTATTTAATTTCTGGCTTAACATAAAGAGTAAATAATAAATTCATTTCTTCATGAGTAAAGGAAGAAATGAGAGAGAAGAATTACCCAGCCTTAATTCTGGCTTTAGGGAAACTCCTCTCCAGGGCTTTGAAAGGTGGGAGACAGAGGAGGTACTCAGGTGGTGACTGTGATTTTGACCTCACTGATCATGCTTAAGGAACCAGAGGATCCTGATGCTTATAAATATTTACATGAACGGAAGACTAAAACCTAGCTTATAAAGTCTTTATAAAGAGTGGTGTGATACTCCAGTCTTGCTGCACAGGAGCAATTTTTTTATCTCAGATCTAGCAAAAATCTTTCAGGTTTCCCACACACACACACCAGTGCTTCAGTTAGGAATGTCTTAAGCTAAGGGAACCTATCTTGTGATGAACTGTGTATTCCTCTGCTCTATGACGTCATATTATTTACATCAACATCAGTAGGATAATATATGCTAACTTTGGCAAAATACATTTAGAATCTAATACAATTATGCAGTACATATACAGATGGAGAAGGAATCTTTCAACCAATCTGTAGCCCACCCAAAAACTTTTGCTTATTCATTAGAAAGAATTGCTGAATAAAAAAAAAATGATGGTAACTTAGAAAAGTATCATGTCAACTTTGAGTTTATAAAAGAAGGAAAGAGATGATCTGATATAGGCATATTTGTAATGTAGATGTAAGTAAAGCCAAGTGTAAAAATATAAGAATGATTACACAGCTAGAATAAATTTAATCTTCAATATATAGAAGTAGAGGGGTGATATCAGGTACTTAATTGGAAAAGATACTGACAGAGATGCTTTTTGTGCACTTATGCACTTCAGTTTATTTGAGGTAATAGTTTTATTTTTTAAATTTGAAAAACTGATATAAAAGTGGTAACATGCCCAAGTCAACACAAACTATAAATTGCAGATATTATATCCAAATTCATATTTGTTAACTCCAACTCCAATTCTTTTGATTTTCCACTCTACCATAAAAAAAGATTTTTAAAAAGTTACTGACCAGGGAAAAGAAATTGAGAACAAACCCACCACTCAGAATAAATCTGTAAATGTGTAAAGGAGGCAAATAACAGTAACAGAGAGAAAAATTCCTCCTTTATCCCTTGAAGATATTGTAAGCCAAAGAGTGTGGCGCCAAAGAGTGTGGCACCAACCACTGGCTTTGAATGGCCCCAGATTTCTAGGCCAAAAGATTTGAACACCAACTTCAGGATTTTGATCTCTGATTCATTATTGGAAACTAATGGGTAAAAGGTGAACAATGAAATAAGTGGCTAAAGGAAAATACTGCCAATGATGGTCAGATTTGAAAAAGGTACACCATAAACCTTAAGCCTGACGATGGTATGTGGGACTGAAAGTAAATGGTAGGATCACAACATGAAAGGCTCAATTACTATTGTAGAGAATGTGAGCTGATCCTCTATGCAATAGAGAGAATCTAGCTCATCTTTGGCCAGAAGTATTAATTGATTAAAAATGCATTTTAGGATAAACATTGACAAGTGTGGAAATGCTAGTAAGGAACTTGGAATATATGTAAAAGAGAGAAAGTTTAAACGTCTACTTTGCTCCCAAAAGGTACATAGATTTGGACAAGGAATAAAAATAATCTTTGTTCAGCATTTATAATGTATCAGACATACTATATGCATCTCAAAATTTCATCACAACCATGTCACATGGGAATTATTTATTCCATTTCATATAAGCGAAAACCAAGCCTATAAGAGTCTAGATAAACTGGGCAGGCTCTTAAAGCCACTAAGTTGCAGAATCATGATTTGAAGCTAGGTTAGCTCTTTACTATCCTACTTGCCTCTCATTTCCATCAACAGTTTACAGTCATGAGTCACTTAACTACAGGGATACATTCTGAGAAATGGGTCTTTAGGCAATTTCGTTGTGCAAAAACCATAGAGTACGTACACAAACCTAGATGGTATAGCCCACTATGCACCTAGGCTGTATGATACTAATCTTATGGGATCACTATAGTATACACAGTGTGTTGTTGAACACAAAGTTGTTATGTGACACATGACTGTCCTTGACATTTTCAATAGCTAGAATAATTAAGTGACAGTAGGATTTTTACAGTAGTTAATGGAAATTGTTTTTATGTTGATCAAATGCAGTTTGCTCAGTGTCATTGGCAAGATGCCTATAAAGTGAGCCCTAAAGTCAACTCTTTATTGTAAACAAAGAAAGAATGGTCTCCTGTACTCAATTTAAATTACAATGATGGTAACAAGATTCCTGCCGTCTGAAACTTATTCATTTCTGGTTATTTATCAACATAGTAATGAGATTATTAGCAAATTGCTTTTCTTTCTTTGCTTTTTTTTTTTTTTTTACCAACTTGATCCATTTGACTTCTTCCATTTGCTTCAATTGTAGGGAAAATAGTTTAATACATGCTAATGAACTCTAAATTTACATAAATCATTCCTCTGTGCGATTATAATCCTGAAATAAATATATTTCAAAATACCCACATGCAAAGGAAGTCTGTTATATGTGTAGACATAATTCTAATAATCATGCAATTTATAAGCTAAAAGAAAGAAAAAGATTGGATGACCTCAAGTAACTCAGAAATGAGCCTTTTCTCTTACTTTTCACCTTCACCAGTCTGTCAATTAGAGAATTAAGTATATTCATATCTTGTATTACATTTAGCAATGCATTAATGTTGGATGAGTAATTAAATTCCTTTGCAAAATTGGTTTGATTTTTATACTAAGAAAAGCATAAATAAATATGAATTCACTAATTTATTTATGTATACATTCTACAATATATTTTATGATGGCTTAATAAATTCCAAACACCATTTTAAGGGCTGGAAATAAGACAGTGAACAAGAAAGAAAGTATATGCATTTATTTACTCTTACAGAACCTACAGTCTCTAAAGAGAGAAGAGATAGGATAAACAAGCAAATAATTCAACAAAGGAGATAAGTTTGGCTGTATTAGAAAGAAATCATGGCATGTAGAAAGACTTGGGAGTGAGTGGTGTTTTTTTTTTTTTCTTTTAATGCTGTGATTAGCAGAGTTGTCTTTGAAGCAGTGACATTTAAGCTGAGACCTGTAAAACCAGGAGGAGTTAGCCCGTCAAGAATGTGAGCAATGAGTGTTCCTGGCACAGGAAAGTTAAGTACACAGGAAATGAGGAAGGCTCAGCTCATCTCAGGAACACCAAGGGCAGTGCTACTGAGTATGGTGAGTAAACAGTCAATGTTGGCAAGGATCAGATCCTTATAGACCAGGGTAAGGAGTTTGGACATTATTCTAGGTGTGATGGGAAGCCAAGCCAGATATTAGGCAAAGCGATGTCATAAACTGCTTAGTTTATGCTCCATGAGAGCAAGAATCTCTGCCTGTTTTCTTTTCTGATGTTTCCCAAGCCTCTCAAACATTGTCTGATATTGAGTATGTGCTCAATTAATGTGTATTGATCTGAAAAAACATACTTAAGGATCTTTCTGCCAGTTTTGGGTAGGGGGAAAGTGGAGTGTTAATGTTTTCTGAGTGAATGAATAAATGCATCATCTGAGTCTTCCTGACAGTGGTTCTTATTATGAATAGTAATTGTGATCATGGTAAGAATCTTGTAATTTCATTTGCTAATGAAGTCTTATGGATTCTTGGGTTTTTTTGTACTCTCTCAGTCATATCTGAATTCCAAAAATCTACCAAAGAAGACAAACTCTCATGACAGGAAGGTGGATATAATTCTCTAGATTTTATATGTATTCATCTAATGACAAAAACAATACTAATTAATTTGATCACTGCAGTAAATACTTGGTCAATTCAGAGGAGAAATACATTATGTAACAGTCACTTCATTTAAGGTCATTAAACTGAGGAAATATATGAGTGCATCCAGTTGAGTAGCCTGGGGTAGGTACTCCTTTGCATGAAGTAGTACTCATTGCATTTTCTATGGCACTGGGTCTGCTAAGGTCAGTGATTCTTTGTCTGCATCCTGTCATGGAAAACAAATGGGCTACAGCTAATAGACTGTATTTTCTTGCCAGTTGTTGGAACCCATTGCGCCATCCATTGTCAAGATTGGTGAAATGAGTGGATTCATTGTGGTATATTGACATAACCATAGATTGACTATAACAGTTATTGTTCATTGACTAGGAACATATTCTTTCATAGTTCCTGTATTATAAACAGTGCTTTCTGAGTTTTTGTTATTCTGTCTCTTGCTTTCTTCACATATTTGCTATGAGAAATGTATTCCTCAGGTAGCCTCTGCTGATTGCGTGAGTAGTTTATTCAATATTACTTAGAAAAGGAACACAGCGTCTTTGCCAGTGATAGAATAAGAGAGCAACAACTTGGCTCGATCTTTAATAACCAAAATAAAGAAGCAAATCAGAGAGTGGAGATAAAATATTTTGGGAGTAGAGGTCCTGGAAGTCAGTGATTGCTAAATTGTTTTGTTATTCTGGAAGATTTCCTTTATCCTCTTAAGTCTCAGTTTCACCATCTATCAAGAGGCCTGGACTTAATTAACATTAAGATCTTATTACAATTGGGGTCATTTAGTTTAAAAGGTTAGAAACCCACTCAAACTTTGTTTTACTAAAGGGGAATTTTCTTGAAGGATACAAGTTTCTCCTGATGGATTGAAAGTGGGAAGTGCATTATACTTCAATAAAGCTGGGGAAAAATGTAGAAAGTGAAAATCACCTATAGCTCCTCTTATCTTCATCTTCCTCACATAGGCGTTTTCTCTGTATGGACTTCTCTACGTTTTGGCTGTGCTTCTATCAAATATCTCTGGTTCCAGTTCTGTACGATCTTCCAGTTAAAAATTGTCTATAGAGTCCACCTAGAATGTCTGCATTTTAATTACAAATTTCTAGGAGAGAAAATGCCTTTGACTCAGCTGGAGTTAGATGTCTAGCCTTGGTCCAATCAACTGTCAAGTGGTTAGTCATTCAATGTCCACGGGCTATGTGAGCTGATACTCACAGAACAGAATAAGCCAACCAAATAAGAGGTTCACCACAGATCTCTTATATAGCCCTGTGACACCACATATAAATGGCTGTTTTTCTTCTGAAATTGTATAAATTTGTATTTTGTATGAGGGAAAAGTCCTGAAATAACCATCGTTTCTTAGGCAACAAAGTAACAGAGATTTGAACTGAAAACACACATGGAGACAGGCTTGTGAGTAGAAATTTCCAGTGGAAGTTATTTTTCCCTTCCACTGAGGGCAAGGGAAAGAGAAGCATGCTTTCTTGGAAAAAGGATGTATTCTTTGGGCTCTTAGGGGTTTTTTTTCTGGATTCCTCCTTAGTGTTTCCACTTTGACAAATTCTGGGATGTATCTCCTTTTCTCATGTAGTTGAGAAAGCCTCAACTCAAGGTCTTCAAAAAACTCTTAGGCTGCGAGCTGACTGTTCTTCACTTACCTTTAAGAGTTACTAGTTTCATTAAGTTTGGGAGCTCTGCAGTTTCCTTACTTGTATAGTTGTTTCAGCTTGAAAGTTTGTTCAGGGTCTTCAATCTGTCATCTAGTAGAAAAAGAAAGATGAGGGCGTGGATTTAACCCTAAACTAGAAACCATCTTACGTAATTTTTAAAATTTATTTTTTATTTTATTGCAGTAAGATTGGATTATCACGTTATATAGCTTTCGGATGTACATCGTAATATATTTCGAATTCTGTGTAGATTACATCGTGTTCACCACCCAAAGACTAATTGCAATCAGTCACCTCACATATAAGCCTAATCACCCCTTTCGCCCTCCTCCCTCTCTCTCCCTTTCCCCTCTGGTAACTACCAATCCAATCTCTGTTGCTATGTGTTTGTGTGATGCTGTTTTTAGTATCTACTTATGAGTGAGATCATATGGTATTAGGACTTTCTTCCTCTGACTTATTTCACTTAGGATAATACCGTCAAGGTCCATCCATGTTGTCACAAATGGCCGGATTTCATCATTTCTTATGGCTGAGTAGTATTCCATTGTGTATATATACCACATCTTCCATTCATACCCTGATGGGCACCTAGGTTGCTGCCAAGTCTTGGATATTGTGAATAAGGCTGTGGTGAACATAGAGGTGCATGTATCTTATCCATTAGTGTTTTCAAGTTCTTTGGATAAATACCTGGGAGTGGAATAGCTGGATCATATGGTAGATCTACTCTTAATTTTCTGAGAAAACTCCACACTGCTTTCCATAGTGGCTGCACCAGTTTGCACTCCCACCAGCAGTGTACCAGGGTTCCCTTCTCTCCACATCCTCTCCAACACTTATTGTTTCCTGTCTTGTTAATTATAGCCATTCTGACCGGAGTGAGGTGATACCTCATTGTAGTTTTGATTTGCATTTCCCTGGTAGTTAATGATGTTGAACATCTTTTCACATGCCTGCTGTCCATCCGTATATTTTCTTTGGTGAAATCTCTGTTCAGATCTTTTGCCCATTTTTGAATTGGGTTGTTGGTTTTTTTGTTGTTGAGCTGTATTAGTTCTTTGTATATTTTGGATATTAACCCCTTATCTGATATATGGTTTGCAAATATCTTCTCCCAGTTGTTAGGTTGTCTTTTTGTTTTTTGGATGGTTTCCTTTGCTGTGCAGACGATTTTTAGTTTGATGTAGTCCCATTTGTTCATTTTTTCTTTTGTTTCCCTTGCCAGGTCAGACATGGTATTTGAAAATATGTTGCTAAGATGGATGTCAAAGAGAGTGCTGCCTATGTTTTCTCCTAGAAGTTTCGTGGTTTCAGGTCTTACATTCAAACCTTTAATCCATTTTGGGTTGATTTTTGTACATGGTATAAGATAATGGGCTACTTTCATTCTTTTGCATGTGGCTGTCCAGTTTTCCCAGCACCATTTTTTGAAGAGACTCTCCTTTCTCCATCGTATGCTCTTGGCTCCCTTGTCGAATATTAGCTGTCCATAGATGTGTGGGTTTATTTCTGGGCTCTCACTTCTGTTCCATTGATCTATGTGTCTGTTTTTGTGCTAGTACCGTGCTGTTTTGGTTACTATAGCTTTGTAGTATATTTTGAAATCAGAGAATGTGATACCTCCAGCTTTGTTCTTTTTCCTCAGGATTCCTTTGGCTATTCAGGGTCTTTTGTTGTGCCATATAAATTTTAGAATTCTTTGTTCTATTTCTGTAAAAAGTGCTGTTGGAACTTTGTTCAGGATTGCATTGAATCTGTAGATTGCTTTAGGAAGTATGGACATTTTAACGATGTTAGTTCTTGCAATCCAAGAGCACCGAATATCTTTCCATTTCTTTGTGTCTTCTTCAATTTCTTTCAACACTGTTTTATAGTTTTTGGTGTACAAATCTTTCACCTCTTTGGTTAAGTTTGTTCCTAGGTATTTTATTCTTTTTGTTGTAATTGTAAATGGGGTTGTATTCGTCATTCTTCTTTCTGCTACTTCGTTGTTAGTGTATAGAAACACAACTGATTTTTATATGTTGATGTTGTGTGCTGCAACTTGACTGTATTCATTTATTATTTCTAAAAGTTTTTTGGTGGATTCCTTAGGGTTTTCTAGATATAAAATCATGTCATCTGCAAAGAGTGACAGTTTCATTTCTACTTTTCCAATTTGGATCCCTTCTATTTCTTTTTCTTGCCTGATTGTGCTAGCTAGGACTTTCAATGCAATGTTAAATAAGAGTGGTGAGAGTGGGAATCTTTGTCTGGTTCCTGTTCTTAGAGGGATAGCTTTCAATTTTTCTCCATGGAGAATGATATTTGCTGTGGGTTTGTCATATATGGCCTTTATTATGTTGAGGTATTTTCCCTCTATATCCATTTTGTTTAGAGTTTTTATGATAAATGGATGCTGTATCTTGTCAAATTCTTTCTCTGCCTCTATTGAGAAGACGTGAGTTTTATTCTTCATTTTGTTAATGTGATGCATCATGTTGATTGATTTGTGGATGTTGAATCATCCCTACAACCCTGGAATATAACCCACTTGATCATGATGTCTGATCTTTTTAATGTATTGTTGTATTCAATTTGCTAGTATTTTGTTGAGGATTTTTGCATTGATATTCATCAGTGATATTGGCCTCTAATTTTCTTTTTTTGTGTTGCCCTTGTCTGGTTTTGGTATCAGGATAATGCTGCCTTTGTAGAATGAGTTAGGAAGCCTCCCCTCCTCTTCAATTTTTTAGAACATATTGAGAAGGATAGGTATTAACTCTTCTTTGAGTGTTTGGTAGAATTCACCAGGGGAGCCATCTGGTCCTTGACTTTTTTTGGGGGGAGATTTTTGACTACTGTTTTGATCTTCTTACTGGTGATAGGTCTACTTTAATTCTCTACTTCTTCTAGATTCAGATTTGGAAGGTTGTATGGTTCTAAGAATTTATCCATTTCTTCTAGATTATGCAGTTTGTTGGTGTACAGCGTTTCATAGTATTCTCTTGTAATTTTTTGTATTTCTGAGTTTTCCATTGTAACACCTCCTCTTTCATTTCTGATTTTATTTATTTGAGCCTTCTCCATTTTTTTCTTGGTGAGTCTAGGTAAAGGTTTGTCAATTTTGTTTGTCTTTTCAAAGAACCAGCTCTTAATTTCAGTAATCCTTTCTACTGTTTTTTTTAGTCTCTATTTCATTTATTTGTGCTCTGATTTTTATTATTTCCTTCCTTCTGCTGATTTTGGTTTTATTTGGTCTTCTTTTCCATTTCCTTTAGGTACGTTGTTAGATTGATTATTTGGGATTTTGCTTCTTTGTTGAGGTAGCCCTGAATTGCTATAAACGTCCTTCTTAGAACTGCTTTTGCTGTATCCCATAGATTTTGGTGTGTTGTATTTTCATTTTCATTTGTCTACAGGTACTTTTTGATTTCTCCTTTGATTTCTTTATTGACCCAATCATTGTTCAGTAACATTTTGTTTAATCTCCACATTTTTGTGACTTTTCTGATTTTCTTCCTGTAGTTGATTTCTAGTTTCATACCTTGTTGGTCAGAAATGATGCTTGGTATTATTTTGGTCTTCTTAAATTTATTGAGACTTGTTTTGTGGCCTAATATGTGGCCAATTGTGGAGAATATTCGATGTGCATTTGAAAAGAATGTGTATTCTTCAGTTTTTGGATGGAGTGTTCTATATATATCTACTAAGTGCATCTGGTCTAATGTGTCATTTGAGGCCAATGTTTCCTTATTGATATTCTGTTTGGATGATCTATCCACTGGTGTCAGTGGAGTGTTAAAGTCCCCTACTATTATTGTGTTGCTGTCTATTTCTCCTTTTACATCTGTTAATAGTTTCTTTATATATTTAGGTGATCCTATGCTGGTACATAGATATTTACAAGTGTTATATCTTCTTGTTGGATTGTTCCCTTTATCAGTATGTAGTGCCCTTCTTTGTCTCCTTACAGTTTTTGTTTTGAAGTTTATTTTTTCTGATATAAGTTTTGCCTTATTTTCTTTGCCATTTGCATGGAGTATCTTTTTCCATCCTTCCACTTTCAGTTTGTGAGTGTCTTTAGCTTTGAATTGTGTCTCTTGTATGCAGCATATATATGGGTCTTGTTTTTTTATCTGTTCAGCCACAGCATGTCTTTTAATTGGAGCACTAAGTTCGTTGACATTTAAAGAAGCTATTGATAAAAATGTATTTATTGCCATTTTGTTACTTTTTTTCTAGGTGTTTTAGTAGTTCTTCTCTGTTCCTTTCTTCTTCTCTTGCTCTCTTCCCTTGTTGTTTGATGGCTTTCTTTAGTAATATGTTTGATTTCTTTCCTCTTGTTTGTTTACTTATTATAGGTTTCTGGTTTGTGATTACCATGAGGTTCCTAGTATATAATATACTACATATATAGCAATCTATATTGAGTTGATAGTCTCTTTAGCTTGACATCTTTCTAAAACCTCTACTCTTTTACTACTCTCCTTCCACATTTTATGTTTTTGAAATCATAACTAATCTCTTGTTTTGTGTGTGTCTATCCATTACCCTCTTATCATTGAAATAGGTGGTTTTAGTACTTTTGTCTTTTAACCTTCATGTTATCTTCATAGGTAGTTGATCTGCTACCTTTACCGTATTTTTGCCTTTACCAGTGATTTTATCGCCTCTTTTTTTTTGAGAATTTTCTTGTCCCTATTTGTGGTCTTCTCTTTCCCACTTAAATAAGTCCCTTCAGCATTTCTTGTAGAACTTGTTTCTTGGTGATAAACTCCTTTAATTTTTGCTTGTCTGGGAAGCTCTTTATCTCTCCTTCCATTCTGAATGATAACCTTGCTGGATAGAGTATACTTGGCTGTAGGTTTTTTCCTTTCAGCACTTTAAATAAGTCATGCCACTCTCTTCTAGCCTGTAGGGTCTTGGCTGAGAAGTCTGCTGATAGTGTTATGGGCTTTCCTTTGTATGTCACTTGTTCCCCTTCTCTTGCCACTTTTAGGATTCTCTTTATCTTTAATTTTGGACATTTTAATTATAATGTGTCTTGGTATGGGCTTGTTTGGTTCTCATCTTGTTTGGTTCTCTCTGTGATTCCTGTACTTGGATGTATGTTTCCTTCCTTAGGTTAGGAAATTTTCAGCTATTATTTCTTAAAATAGATTTTCTACCCCTTTATCTCTCTGTTCTCCTTCTGGGACACCTATAATGCAAATGTTAGTGTACCTAATATTGTCCCAGAGTTACTGGGACAGTTACAGTTTACTGTTACTTAGACATTTCTTGTCCTTTTTAATTATTTTTCTTTTATCTGTTCAGCTTGAGAGATTTCCTCTAGTCTTTATTCCAGCTCACTGATCCGTTCCTCCATATCATCTTCTCTGCTGTTGACTCCTTCTAGTGAATTTTTCCTCTCCAGTACTGTATTCTTCATTTCTGATTGGTAATTTTTTTTATTTTCCAGTTCTTTGTTGATATTCTCACTGTGTTCATCCTTGTGAGTTTTTGTTTGAATTTTTTGTCAGGTAGATTGCTTATTTCTGTTTCATTTAGTTGTTTTTCTGGGGTTTTATCCTGTTCCCTTCCTTAGAATGTATTCCTTTGCCTCCTCACTATGCCTCTTTCTCTGTGCTTATATCTATGTATTAGGTGAGTCAGCTATGTCTCCGGAACTTGGAGAAGTGGCTTTATATAAGAGATGCCTTTTGAGGCCCAGCAGTGTGCTTCTCTCTCATTACCAGTCCAAATGATCCATGATTGACCCCTATGTGGGTTACTTGTGTCCTTCTGCTATGGCAGGGTTGCTCTCACTGCAGGTATCCTGGGAGTCTAGTCTTTTCCTCCCTGGCCAGCTCTTTGTAAATCAGGCTTGGGAAGCCCAAGCACCATTGGCTACAAGGTCTAATAGCACACTCCTGTTGCAGTTTTCCTGCTAATTGAGTAGGTGCCCAGTGTAGTTCATTGCCAGGCTCAGGGGCTTACAGTTGCTGTAGGCCTGAGGACTGCAAGGCTGTTTTCAGCTCTCTTAGGATTTCAGCTGAGTGGGGCTGGCCCTAGGCATGGGAGCACCCAATTGTTTCAGGCTTTGGCAGGTGGAGCTGATCCTCTTTGTGGCTGTTTGTGAAGCACAGGTCTTGTGCCACTGATAAGCCCTGCCCCCCACAGGACCACACACACCATCAAAACAGCCCTGGTCCATGCAAACTTCCTGACTCCTTGGAGTATACCCAGTCCCCTCCTGCAGAGGCCTCCAGCTCTCCATCAACACTTCCCACAGTTCACCTAGTCCTCACACAGGCCCTGCTCAACAGAGGTGGACACACTCACCTGCTTATAGAGGACCAAGGCACCCAGTCTATGACAAGTTGCCTGAGGGCTTGCTGTTGGATAGGGCCAGTCCCTAGGACAGGCTGCCTGCTCTCGATGAACTGGATTAAATCTGTGCTCTAGTGGGTGTGGCAGACCTCTAGGCTATTAGGCCAGGGGAAGTACTTCAATGGCATTTTCCAGGTCAATCAGTGTCAGCATGCCTGTACTAGGTCACGATGATGGTGGCACCAATGTCTTAGTCTCTGGAGAGGTCTCACCTCTCACTGAGATGCACCTAGAGTCTGCTGGTGAGTCTCTTTTCACCAAGGGACTGTGCAGCTGTGTTTTTGGTGATTCTAGGTTGCTCTCTGAGGTTGGTGAACTTGTGCATGGGCCCTTTAAGAGCTGAGTTTTTCAGCTTTTGTCCTATAGCTTTTCTGGGGGTATGCCCTGTTGCAGTTAATAGCCAATGAAGACAGATACTAGGACACTCATCTCAGTTGTGCTGAGTCTGAAGGATGCTTATAGTGGTAATGTGCCCCTGCTAAGGTCCACGCTTCTCCAGGGAGTTCTGTGTACATTAGGGTGGCTCCCGCCCAGCTAGCTGTGAAGTTCTGCCTCTTATGAAGGTGGCTTTTTTCTCTCCAGGAGGAATTTCTACCTCTTCTGCCTCAATCATGTCTGTCACTTGTTGTAGGTTTCTTTTTATCCAGTTTTCAGTTTAGTCTCTAGGGCACTTTTTCCAAGAATACTTGTAACCTAGTTGTGTTTGTGGGAGGAGGTAGTTCAGAGTCGGCCTATGCCACCATCCTGACAAGATCTCCATTTTATGTAATTTTTAAAAAGAATCTTGTGCTCCCATAGTAGCTTCATAGGAAGTAGGTCATAGGAAGTACAGTGTCATTTATTCTTTCATTTGTTCTTGTAGATAACATAAGCTTAGCACTTGTCTGGAAGTGTGAGAAAAATGATCATTCAGGCTTTTAAGTGCTTTCAAAAAATAAAGTCAGTTTCCTCGGACATGGAAAGGTCCCTTTCTGTTCTCTCCAGGGAGAAATAATTATACTGTAGTGTTGGTTGTTTATTTTCTTATTATCATAAAATAAATAAAGAAACATCCAGATGTTGAAAACATGCTATTTCTACAGAGTTTATGTCCATCAGGTTTGTCCCCTGTGTTTGCTTCTATGGTTCCTCCTGCTTGGCTGTTTTAAGGTTGTTGTTTGGCCTCTGAAAACGTAATGAATGATAGCTGTAGATGCAATTTTCAGATTCTAAACTGGCTAATGTTCAAATAGTTTGTCAAACCTCTTTGTAATATCTGAATTAAAGTCATGAAAATGAAAGAGAAGGCAATGGTGAAAGAAATTTGCAGGCTATAAAATCAGAACTAGCAAATGCTAATCAGCTGTATAAGTTAATTGGATTTTGAAAAGAACCAAAATGAGAATGTTGAAAGTAGATTAAGTTCAGGCTTAATCAGGCTAATATTAATTCTGATCAATTTACCTAATAATTTAGGCCCTCTCTTCCTTGAGAAATAGCACCCCTGCTTATAGCTGGAAGATCTTCAGAATGGTAGCATATGGTGCAAGCATCTGTAAGTTGCAGCTGTGCATCAGAGCTGCTACTTTGTAGTTTGGGCAAGACCACAGCTTAAATAAATATTTCCAGAGCCCTGATATAATGGTAAACATAGTGCAGAGGCTGAACTTGAATACAGAAGGCCCTAAACACAGAACCAATTCTCTGCATAACTGGAAACTAAGAATGTTTGAATATTATAACTCCTTACATCTTCTATCATGTTCCCCAACTGTTATGCTCACAGTGACCTCCAGGAGCCTTTTGGTTCTATAGGCCCATCTCTCAGCTCCAGTTCATACACCTCCAAACCTAAACACAGCCATTCTTTATACCTTCTTCTCCCACCCTAACATCAAATCTTTCTGTCTTATATTCCATGATCTTGGAATTTCACCCTGTAAACTAAGTAAGTCGAAAGCTTGAAAAGTTTGAAAGCGTTTTTAAGATAATAAGGCTCCAGGGGCTGGCCCCGTGGCCGAGTGGTTAAGTTCGCGCACTCCGCTGCAGGCGGCCCAGTGTTTCAACGGTTCGAATCCTGGGCGCGGACATGGCACTGCTCGTCAAACCACGCTGAGGCAGCGTCCCACATGCCACAACTAGAGGAACCCACAACGAAGAATACACAGCTATGTACTGGGGGGCTTTGGGGAGAAAAAGGAAAAAATAAAATCTTTAAAAAAAAAAAAGATAATAAGGCTCCTATCTATTAAAACTCTTGCATTAATTTTTTTTCTATTCTGAGCATCAAACCCAAGAACATCATGAAAGGATTCCATAGTGCAAAGAAGCTACCAGATTTACTCACCATGAATACTATGGCTGAATAATTGTTGATTCATATTGACCAGCTGCAAACTGTACATAAAGTTGTAGCATTTCCCTTGGTTTGAAGATGAAAGATCTACTTAATTATGTTTATTTTATTTTATACACAAATAAATATAGGATGCATTCCATAAAAATTATTAAAATGTTAGAATTTTGGCACTTGAGAAAACATTTCAATGAAATAGAAAATTCACTTAGGTGTGAAATGTAGCCCTAAATGATGCTGCATATTTAGAAACCACCATTTATCCATAGGAGAGGATATGAGTAAGAGATAGAAGCTGAGATCCTAGAGTTATATTTTAAAAACAAGTTTTATTTTCCTATTCTCATATTTGGGCCCAACTCCTCAAGTATTAGTCTGGCAGTGGAATAGTGCATTCAGGGTTAATACTCAGTTTCATTCCTAATTAATCATTCTGGGTTTTCTTCCTGGCAAAGATTGCACATTCTGTCTGTTTAATTTGGAAAGATTAAAATTACAGTAAATAATTTCACCTGAAAAACTAAATTCAAGTGGATATTGAAATCGGTTAAGATTTCTGGTGTCAAATCATTTCTGGGTTCAAGATAATGTTAACTCAAATTAGAAAAAGACCCATCAAAGAACCTCAGAAACATGGTAGAGAGAGCTGTTCCCTTGGTGTCTCCCCCTTTTGAACTGCAGCTAAATGGACACTCACTGACCAATAGAGGAAGCCCACACAGCACGATAGGATGTCTGAGAGGCACATGCAGCTATACTTCTGAGGGTGGACAGACTGGCCCCACAGGAAGTGGCAGAGATAGGTGAGCATGCCCTGTTCTCCCCCAGTAGCCCTGTGCATGCACAAGAATGCTTTCCAACCTGGTGCAAACCCCCAGAAAGTGGGAACACACACCAGGGTGACTGTAGGAGGAGACAGTGGTAACCCTTAGCCTGTGCTTGTGGTCATACTCCTGGTGGGGAGGGGGAGCCCACCGTGCCCCTGTGCAACCAAGGAGCAGCCATAGCTCAATTCCCAGCAAAGAAGCACTTCCCACTAAGTACAGAGGCCCGATGGAATGTGGACCTGGCTGTAAACAGAGTCTGCAGAAGATCTAAGTGCTGGAACAAAGGCTACCCAGGCTCGCACCAGTGCTCACAGTGCTGCCGAACCCCCAAAGAGGAAATGTGTCCTGGGCAGCTCTGGGAACAGGCGCAGCAGCTTTGAGCCTCTTCAGGTTCACTTTTCTGTGGGGGGGCCCACCATGCTTTTGTGCCACCAAGGAGCAGCCCTAGCTTGCGTCCCAACGAGGAAGTTCTGCCCATGAAACACAGAGGCCCCATGGACCGTGGAATGGACTGTAAACAGAGTCTGCAGCAGATCTAAGTGTTGGAACAAATGGTACCCGGCCGCACACGAGTGCTTACAGTGCTGCTGAGCCCCAAAGAGGGACGTATCCTGGGTGCATGGGGGAAGAGGCAGTGGCAGGTTTTAGCCCACTGATGATCACTTTCTGGAAGGGAGTGGGAGCTTAGAGTGCCCCTGAGGTGCCAAAGAGTGGACGTAGCCCAGCGAGGAAGACCTGCCCACCAGGGAAAGTCCACACAACTGCCTAAACACTCCCCAGGCTGGGGCAAGCAGCCATAATACCCCACAGCTTCAATCAGACAGGATGGGGTCAGAAATACTCCTCCTACTTCCCCATAGTGGTAACAGGGGGAATATGCATCCTAAGAATAACACAAATGTCCCGACAAAAGATTAGCTTATCAAGCACCATGAGAAACTGCAACAGCAATTCAGACAAGAAGGAAAATGACAATTCTTCAGAAACAAACACTGAAGACATAGGAATATACAACCTAAATGACAGAATTCAAAATAGCCATCGTAAGGGAATCTCAACAACTTACAAGAAAAGACAGAAAGACAATTCAAGGACCTCAACAATAAAATGAATCTCTTCACCAGAGACACTGAAATTATAAAAAAACAAAAACAAAAAATCAAGCAGAAATACTATATATGAAAAACTCAATTAATGAAATAAAAAAAAATCTGAAATCATTAAGAAGTAGAACTGATCTTGTGGATGAAAGAGTTAGTGTTCCTCAGGATAAAAATGTAGAAATTCGACAGGTGGAGGAGGAGACAAAATTAAGATTTAAAAAAAAACGAAGAACTTCTTTGAGAAATATCTGACTCAATTAGGAAAAATAAGATAAGGATGATAGGTATTGCAGAGGGAGAAGAGTGGGAGAAAGGAGTGGAGAACTTGTTTAAGAAATAATTGCTGAGAACGTTCCAAACCTGGGGATGGTTTCAGATTTACAATGAAGCTAATCATATGCCCAACTTCATCAATGCTAGAAGACCTTCTCCAAGGCATATGATAGTAAAAATGGGAAAAGTTTGTGATAAAGAATAAATATGAGGAGCAGCAAGGCAGAAGAAAATAACCTACAAAGGAAACCCAATCAGGCTTTCAGCAGATTTCTTGGCAGAAACCCTACAGGCTAAGAGAGAATGGAATGATATATTCAAATTACTGAAAGACAAACTTTCAGCCAAGAATACGCTATACAGTGAAACTTTTCTTCAGATAAAATGGAGAAATAAAAGCTCTCCCAGATAAACAAAAGCTGAGGGAGTTCATTGCCACTAGACCTCCTCTACAAGAGATAATGAAAGATGCCCTCACACTGGCAACAAAAAGGCAAAGGTTTACAAAGCTATGAACAAGGAGATAAATAGAAAGGCACGATCAGACACCTGCAGCTCTCTACCAGAACAAGGATACAAAGGCTCAATTACAACTTAAAAGAGAAAGGGAAAGAAAGCATCAAAAGTAATGATAAACACTTCAACTTAGGCACAAACTCACAAAATTAAAAACAGAACAATTTGCAATGACAATTACTCAGAAGGGGTGAGGAAATGGAGGGAACCTGTTTAGGTCAATGGAGATAAGAGGCTATAAGAAATGAACTATCTCAGCTCCAAAATCTCTCATACAATCCCCACAGTAACCTCTAAATAAAAAATCAGAGCAGAGCCACAATTCACATAAACAGAGAAAACTGAGAAATTCCCCTCAGGAAACCAACAAAATGAAATGGCAGTCAGAGATACAAAGGAAGAGAAACAGTGAAACATAGAACAACCAGAAAACAAGAGATAAAGTGGTAGCATTAAGCCCTCGTATACTAATAATCACTCTAAATGTAAATGGCTTGAATTCTCCAATCAAAAGACACAGAGTAGCTGGATGGATTAAAGAATAAGACCCAACGATATGCTGCCTCCTGGAAAGGCACCTCAGCTCCAAAGAAAAACATAAGCTTAGAGTGAAGGCATAGAAGACAATACTCCAAGCTAATGGCCAACAAAAGACAGCAGGTCTTGCCATACTTTTATCAGACAGAGCAGACTTCAAGTTAAAAAAGACACTAAGAGACAAAGAGGGGCAGTATAGAATGATAAAAGGGAGATTCCACCAAGACGATAAAACCCTTATTAATATATAGGCACCTAACACAGGGGCACCAAAGTACATAAAGCAGTTATTAACAGAACTAAAGGAAGAAATTAACAGCAACACAATAATAGTAGGGCACCTCAACATCCTGCTTACTTTAAGGGACAGATCATCCAGACAAAAAGTCAACAAGGAAATAGTAGATTTAAATGAACCATTTGACCAGATGGACTTATTAGATATATATATATAGGGTATTCCATCCAAAAACAGAAGAATATACTTTATTCTCACATGCCCATAGAACATTCTCAAAGAGAGATGATATGTTGGGTGACAAGGCAAGCCTCAATAAATTTAAGAAGATTATAGGGCCAGCCCCATGGCTGAGTGGTTAAGTTTATGCACTCTGCTTTGGCAGCCCATGGTTTCACTGGCTCAGGTCCCAGGCATGGACATGGCACCACTTGTTAGGCCATGCTGAGTTGTCATCCCACATAGCACAACCAGAAGGACCTAAAACTAGAATATACAACTATGTACTGGGGGAATTTGGGGAGAAAAAGCAGAAGAAAAAGAAGATTGGCAACACTTGTTAGCTCAGGTGCCAATCTTTAAAAGAAAAAAAAATTAAGAAGATTGAAATCATCCCAACCTTCTTTTCTGACCACAATGCTGTGAAGCTAGAAATAAACCACAAGAACAAAACTAGGAAACTCAGAAATATCTGGAGACTACACAACGTGCTATTCAAGAAACATTCAATTGTTGAAGAAATCAAAGGGGAAGTTAAAAAATAACTGGAGACAAATGAAAATGAAAATACTACATACCAACTATTAGGGGATGCAGCAAAAGTGTTCATAAGGGAGAAATTCATAACAATACAGGCCGACCTCAGCAAGTAATAAAAATTTCAAATAAGTAATCTTAAAATGCACCTAACAGAGCTAGAAAAAGAAGAACAAAGCCCAAAGTCAGCAGGAGGAAAGAAATAATAAAAATCAGAGCAGAAATAAATGAAATAGAGACTAAAAAACAGTAGAAAGGATTAATGAAACTATGAGCTGATTCTTTGAGAAGATAAACAACATTGACAAACCCTTATCCAGACTCACCAAGAAAAAAAGAGAGAAGGCTCAAATAAATAAAATTAAAAATGAAAGAAGAGAAATTACAACAGATACTGCAGAAATACAAAGGATTATAAGAGAATACTATGAAAACCTATATGCCCACAAATTTGATAAACTGGAAGAAGTGGATGAATTGCTAGACTCATACAACCTCCCGAAACTGAATCAAGAAAGAACAGAGAATCTGAATAGACAAATCACAAGTACAGAGATTGAAACAGTAATCAAAAACCTCCCCCAAAACAAAAGTCCAGGACCAGATGGCTTCTCTGGAGAATTCTATGGAACATTCAAAGAAGACTTAGTGCCTATCCTTCTCAAACTATTCCAAAAAATTGAAGAGGATGGAACACTTGCTAACACATTTTATGAGGCCAATATTACCCTGATACCAAAACCAGAGAAGGACGACATGAAGAAGGAAAACTATAGGCCAGTTGGAAAAAAGGGGAGACTGAGAAGTTCCCCTCAGAAAACCAACAAAATGAAACGGCAGTCAGAAATACAAAGGAAGAGAAACCGTGGAAACATAGAACAACCAAAAACAAGAGATAAAATGGCAGCATTAAGCCCTTATATAACAATAATCACTCTAAATGTAAATGGATTGAATTCTCTAATCAAAAGACACAGAGTAGCTGGATGGATTAAAAAACAAACCCAACAGTATGCTTCCTCCAATATCAGGCCAATGTCACTGATGAACTTAGATGCAAAAATCCTCAACAAAATATTGGCATACCAAATACAGCAATACGTTAAAAGAATCGTACACCGTGATCAAGTGGGATTCATTCCAGGAATGCAGGGATGGTTCAACATCTGCAAATCAGTCAATGTGATACACAACATTAAGAAAATGAGGAATAAGAATCACATGATCATCTCAATAGATGCAGAGAAAGCATTTGACAAGATCCAATATCCATTTATGACAATAACTCTCAATAAAATGGGTATTGAAGGAAAGTACCTCAACATAATAAAGTCCATATACAACAAACCCACAGCCAACATCATACTTAATGGTGAAAAACTGAAAGCCATTCCTCTGAGGACAGGAACAAGACAAAAGTGCCTACTGTCACCCTTCTTATTCAACGTAGTACTGGGGTATTGGCCAGAGCATTTAGGCAAGGAAAAGAAATAAAAGGAATCCAAACTGAAAAGGTAGAAGTGAAACTTTCGCTATTTGCAGATGATATGATTTTATATAGAGAAAATCCTAAAGAATCCACCAGAAAACTATTAGAAATAATCAGAAACTACAGCAAAGATGCAGGTATACAAGGTCAATTTTAAAAAATCAGTTGCATTCCTATACACTAGCAATGAACTAGCATAAAAAGAAATCAAGAATACAATCCCATTTATAGTTGCAGCAAAAAGAATAAAATACCTAGGAGTACACTTAACCAAAGAAATGGAAGTCCTGTACACTGAAAACTATAAGACATTATTGAAAACATTTGAGAAGACATAAAGAAATGGAAAGATATTCCATGTTCATAGGTCGGAAGAATAAACATAATTAAAATGTCCATACTACTGAAAGCAATCTACAGATTCAATGCAATCCCAAGCAAAATCCCAATGACATTCTTCTCAGAAATAGAACAAAGAATACAAAAATTTATATGGAACAACAAAAGATCACACATAGCCAAAGCAGTCCTGAGGAAAAACAACAAAACTGGAGGGATCAAAATCCCTGGCTCCAAAACATACTAAAAAGCTATAGTAATCAAAACAACATGGTACTGGCACAAAAACAGACAAACAGATCAATGGATCAGAATTGAAAGCCCAGAAATAAAACCACACATCTGTGGACAGTTATTCTTTGCCAAAGGAGCCAAGAGCATACAAGAGAGACAGGAAAGTCTCTTCAATAAATGGTACTGGGAAAACTGGACAGCACATGCAAAAGAATGAAAGTAGACCATTATCTTTCACCATACACAAAAATTAACTCTAAATGGATTAAAGATTTGAATGTAAGAATTGAAACTATAAAAATCTTAGAAGAAAATATAGGTAGTACATTTTTCGACATTGGTGTTTGCCACATCTTTTCGAATACCATGTCTACTAGGGTAATGGAAACAAAAGAAAAAGTTAACAAATGGGACTACATCAGACTAAAAAGCTTCTGCAAAGCAAAGGAAACTATGAACAAAATGGAAAGACAACCCATCAACTGTTAGAAAATATTTGCAAATCATTTATCAGACAAGGGGTTGATCTCCAAAATATATAAAGAACTCACACAACTCAACAAAAAAAACCCAAAAACCTGATCAAAAGATGGTCAGAAGATAAGAACAGACATTTTTCCAAGGAAGATATACACATGGCCAACAGGCACGCGAAAAAACGCTCAACACCACTAATTATTAGGGAAATGAAAATAAAAATTACAAGATATCACCTTATACTAGTCAGAATGTCTATAATTACCAAGACAAAAAACAAGAAATGTTGGAGAGGATGTGGAGAAGAGGGAATGTTCATACACTGCTGGTGGGAATGCAAACTGGTGCAGCCGCTATGGAAAGCAGTATGGAGATTCCTCAAAAAGCTAAAAATAGAAATACCATATGACCCAGCTGTCCCACTATTGGGTATCTACCCAAACCACTTGAAATTAGCAATCCAAAGTAAAATATGTACCCGTATGTTCATTGCAGCATTATTCACAATAGCCAAGACATGGAAGCAATCCAAGCGCCCATTGACTGATGGTTAGATAAAGAAGACGTGGTATAGCCAAGACATGGAAGCAATCCAAGCGCCCATTGACTGATGGTTAGATAAAGAAGACGTGGTATATATCTATACAATGGGATACTACTCAGCCAGAAAAAACACGAAGTTATCCCATTTGCAACAACATGAATGAATCTGTAGGGTATTGTGCTAAGCGAAATAAGCCAGACTGAGAAAGACAAACACCATATGATTTCACTAATATGTGGAATATAAACAAAGACATGGACAAAGAAAACAGTCCAGTGGTTACCAGGGGAACGGGGGTGGGAGGTGAGCACAGGAGGTAAAGGGAAGCACTTGTGTGATGACAAACAAGAAATAATGTACAACTGAAATTTCACAATGATGTATAACTGCTAAGAACTCAATAAAAAAAAAATAAAGGAAAAAGACCCATAAAGTAGCATGGGATTGCTTCATACCATGAAAGTCCAGGCCCCCCATCATTATAATTCTTTTTGATTTAAATTATGACATGGCTTACCTTTGGACTAAGTGGTATTAGAGGAGAGTCTTGCATTGAGAAAATTCTGTAGTTAAAATTTTAAATAATTATTTTTCTTAATTTTATTGTTACAGAAAGTTCGATCTCTGATCCCCATGGCAATCTAAATAATGAGAACAAAGTCTTGGGAAAAAAAAGTTGCTTGCTCCCCATTAAGAAATGGATAGGGGTTTTTATTTGGGGTTTTAAGTCAGGGAGTGGGGCCGTGGCCTTCTTGGTCAGCATTTTCCCATCGGCCTGTGTCAGGGCTGCTTCCAGCGAAGGAGACAAAGGATTTCTCAGATGAATGTCCTTGGCTGTTTATCTCCATGGTGGAGGGAGACTGATGTCAGAAAGCCAAGGAGTTGGGCCTGGGAAGCTTCAGTTTCTTGATATTCTCTGGACGTTAGTTTCCCTGTAAAAGAACTTCAAGGTCCTGTGATTAGCCACAACTTTAGTGGGAGCCCAGTGTGAGGTCATCTGGACTTTAACAATTTGTAACTTCTGCTTGACTCTATAGCTCAGGGAGTCAGAGGTTAAAGAAACAAGTATTTACATATGAGTGTAACTAAAGAACCAGGGACCTGGGAATATGTACTTTTAGTTTTAACCCATACATGCTGGGTTTACTGTAGGGGAACCAATATCAGGGCTGATATTAACTAAGAGCCAGTAACATTATCTTACTCCAGAGTTATTCAATCAATAGTCAATTTGTTAAATTCTGAGTTAGTGCCAGTGTGTGAAATAATCTAAAACTAGTAACATGCGCTATAGAATAGTTAGTAATTTAGCGCTAAATGGTTTACTTTTCAGACTAAGTGTTAGAGGAGGTCAGAGAGGAAAAATACTGAGAGCTAGAAACGATGGGAAAGCTTTATTCAGGAAGCGGGATTGTAACTGGCCATAATTTTGGTGTTCTGAGAGGGAGAGAAGATAAGCTCAGAGAGTGGCTTCTCAACAAATGTGAATGGGGTCTGATTACAACTGAACAGTTTATTGAAATCTGAAGTTGCAAAGCTCCGATGATGTTTTGGAGGTCTCTAGTCAAAGGTATTGTTTCCTAGTGGCCAAGGACAGAGGTTCACATTTACATATAGATGATAGCTCTACAATTTGTAGTTGTGTGAACTGGGGATTTGCTGAATTGCCATGTCCCACAGCTTCCCAATCTTGAAATTGAAGAAAATAATAGTATTTACCACACGGGAGGCTAAAAAGAGATAAAGAGATAATCTGAAAACAAATCCCAAAACAAAAAAGCAACGACAACAACAAAAATTTCCACTGTGTCTATGTAGTAAACCTCTTATTCACTACTCTTATTTCAGAATTTTGCTGATGATCTTAATTATAGATGAAGAAGATATATGCCTTTTAGTGTATCTATTTTGACATAAATCCTGCCATTAAAAATGGGTCCCCATGGATTATGCCTAGACAATTCTTTATAATGTGTGTAATGGCAAATACACATAATGGAATGTATCATTCTCTTCCTTATATGCTTTATCAATTGATTTATTGGTCAAACATTTTCAATTTCTGCCATTTTTCACAGCCCCTTTTATGTGGTTAGTGAATATAAAACGGTTGAAACATGAAATAGCTGTGCTGCTGTCATTAGGGAACATGTTTAGTAGCATTATGCAAGAAGTATAATGGTATCTATATTTTGGTCATGTATAGCGCATTTGTGTGTTTTTTGAAAACCACACAGCCATTTCCCACTATAGATGTCACTTAGCACTATGTTTTTCAGTGAACTCCTGAACTTATTCCTGCCTTGCAGCCATAGTCTTCCCCAATTTGGTTAGGAACTCCATCCAGTTGTTCAGGTCAGTTAAAACCTGGAGCCATTCTTAACTATTCTCCTTTATTTACATCCCCTATCTGAACTGTCAAAAAAAAATCTGGTTGACTGTACCTTCAATATAGCTACAGTATTCGTTCATCTCCCTCCATTTCCACTCCACCCACCATGATCCTGGCCATCATCTCTCATCTGGATTACTGCAATATTCTCATAACATGTCACCCTGTTCCTACCCCTGACTCCCTATAGTCTGCTTCAATAGCCACAAAAGGGATCTGTTTAAACCCAAGATTATACAGATATTCCTTTTAAACTCCACAAATGGCCCTTCTTTCTGCTCAATAAAAAAGAAGTGCTTTGAGGCCCTACTTGCTTTCGTCCTCCATTACAACTTTGGTTCCTGTTGTAAATCAAAGTTGTACATCCCATGGATGGTTCAGTCCATTCCAGCCCTACAGGCTTCCTTACTGTCCTTCAAACATAGTACAGTCATGCGCTGAATAATGAAGTTTCGATCAACAACAGACTGTATGTATCATGGTGGTCCCATAAGATTAGTAGCATATAGCTTAGGTGTAGTAGGCTATACCATCTAGGTTTGTGTGGGTGCCCTCTATGATGTTCACACAAGGACAAAATTGCCTAGCAACACATATCTCCGAACGTCTCCCTATCCTTAAGGGATACACCATCATGTTCACACTTAATAGCAAGTTCTCAAGTTTTCTCCTTTACCTGGACTGCTCTTCCCATAGCTGTACACATCTGATGTCTTCACCTCTTCAAGCTAAATTCTCACTTTTTAAATGGGGCCTACCTTTGTCACCCCTTGCCACTTAATTTAATTCCTCAACCTATTTCCAAGTCACTTCCCCAACTCACCATTATTGATTTCAAACCTGCTCCACTTCTGCTTTTTCTTCTCATTACATTTATTTGATCTATCTATAAAATTTTGTTGTCTTTTTTTAATAGATTAAGCAGAACTCTAAAATAGTTCCTGGCACATAATAAGCATTAAAAAATATTTTGTGAGTGAATGAATTACAATTATGATTCTGTGATGATTGTTGGCAAGCAGACGTATAAAATGCTCTGGGAGTATCTAATAGAAAAACCTCACTAAGTCTGTCAAGTCAGGAAAGGCTGACTAAAGAAAATAGTATTTAAGCAGAAATCTGAAGGAAAAGTAGGAATTAGTTACACTTTGGGGCCAAGTATAGAAAACAGAAAGGCACATTTCTTGGTTCTAAGGCAGAAGAAGGACGAGCTGTTTGAGGAATTTAAGGAAAGGCATATTGGCTGGTGCTAAGAGAGTGGCGAGTGACTGGTGATGTGGCTGAAAATTTAACTGAAAACTTCCCCTCGGGTTCTCCTATTTTGAGAAGATGCACCTTTTATTTAGCATTCTCAATTAAAAGAGACTAGGAATCAGTCAACTATAATGTTGCAGAGACTTCTAATTAGTTTTTGTTTCTGAACAACTCAGTGCATATATCAGGATCTCAACCTGGGTTGTCTGCAAGAGGGGGAGGCACTTCTATGAGATTGTTCAGTGGTTCATATGAAAGCAAGAGAATGATCTGGACAAATGCAGGGTTTCTAGAGATAGAGAGAAATGAGTAGATGATAGATGTTTAGAAATAGAAACTGCAGGGCTTAGAGACTGACTGGATTGTACCGGTTGGTCTCACTTACGGAATGTTGAGCATTAGAGATTCTACTTCCAGAATGTTTTCCTCAGCTTCACTGGTGGATAAATTCTTTTGTTCTGTCCTCCTAGGAAAGGTGTAGCTTGAAATATGAGAGGTTAGATAAAGTGGAGTTTAAGAGTACAGGCTTTCAGAAGACTGGACCCTGATGCTGTATTTGTTGCACACAGATGACCTTGATGAGGTTATTTCTCCTCTATAAGCCTCCATTTCATTGTCACTGAAATGAATATGCTAAGTCCCTCATGGGATTGTTGTGATTATTAATTTAGCTGATGTATATGAATTATGTAAATTCATGCTAGCCACTTAGTTAATGTAGAAGAGATAGAAACTATTACTGTTAATAAGAATTTACGTAGCTTCCTTGACATTAAGTCATAAATTTCTAGGATGCGTGAAGGCCATCTTATTTATTTAAACCCAGCATGATGTCAGAATGTTCCCTTGCCTATAAGGGGCTTAAATTTGTGTAAAGTTGAACGAAGTATAAATGAATGAGGACTAGTGATGTTGAGCAGACTTATGCAGTAAGTCTCAACTTTCTCAACACTGCCTCCCATGGTCTTCTTAGTTCACTATTCTCTCTGACCTCAGGGAGCTTTCCATCAGTGACCATTAATTCCCTTTATGACCATTTCCTGTACATGGCCTTTCAAGTATATTTAATACAGATCTGTCTTCAGAATATTCATGCCAAGTTATTAATAGAAGCAATGTTCATTTGCAGTTTATTGGGGAGATAATTTAAATAAATATGTTTTAAGTCAGATGCCTGCCTCATATTGGATATTCTGGGGCATGATTTTTTTTTAATATCTCTCAAAAATAAGATGGAGGTAGCAATCTCTCTCCTACTCCCAGGTATCCCATGTATTAGCTGCCTCCTCATTTTAACTTACACTCGTATATGAATTTGGAAAAGATTTCAAAAGGTCCAATCCCCTGCTTTCAGGAAGATAGGATAAATTTTACCCCATTTTTTATTTTAAATAACTTGAACCCCAACAATATTAAGTAACTTGCCCATAGTCAGACAGGTAGTAAGGGACTGGGTGACTTGTACCATGTCTTCTTCCTTTTGTTTACAGTACCACATAGAGCTTTCTATCTGATACTGAGGCTGAACAAACCCAACAATGGACCCCTCTATAGCATTAGGAAAATATTTCAGTGGTACCCACAGCCAATCTAATAGTGAAAGTTATTAAGCAGAGGGACTTGCCCATCAATATGGGTCTCTTTGAATAAGAAGCCCGACGTGGATTTCTCACAGGCGCTAGTGCAGTCTCAAAAGCCATTGGCTTTTATTTTTTCTTTTTAATATCTGATTACAAAACTTTGAAATATAAAGTTTCAGCATGAAAACCCTGACATAGCTTTAACTACTGTAAAACTAGCAGGCAAAGCTATAAGCAATTCAGCTTTATAATATAATCTGAAATTGAATTACTCTGATTTCACGGCAAAGTCAATATTGCTAATGGATTAGAAAGGTGGCTGATAAAAGTATTGTTGAGTTCATATTTGGGGAATCACATGAAAAAATTAATTTCTCTTGTGGTCTGTGGCACTTGAGACTTGGCACTGATCTGAAAAGAAACTTCATGGTATGGACCACTTAAACAAGTAAATACTTGAAGGTCAAGATAAATAAGGTAAAAAGTTGTTCTGATAAAGCGTTTATGATTTTTTTCTGGCACACTCCATTCTATTACTAACTACTATTGGGAGACTGGGGCCAACTGTGAAAGGCCTGATCTAACAATGTGACATCATCGCAAGAGGCTGTCCATGAAGTAGCAATTCTGTGATTTCCGCAAGCATATTCTAGGGGTCTGTCAGTTGAGCAATGGATTGAGAATCCTAGATAAGAGATTAATCTACATCTCTTTCCAGTTCTGTAAATTTTGGCAAATTATCTTCTCTCTAGGTTTTCTTTATCTAACAAATAAGGGGATGGTCTACAAAAAAGTGCCTATTTTATGCTTCTGTGATTCTGTAATATCCAGTAAAGATACCACGTTCTTCTCAATTAAAATGTTCTGAAATTGCAGATGTTTATAATTAGTTTGTTGAGGCCTGCTTTATTACTGGATATAGCTTCTTTGCTCCAAAGACAAAATTACTCCATTTTCCCCTATCAAAAAGCATAAATACCTTAAAGGTTAAAACTGAATTTCTGAGAGACTAGAGGTGCCCTATAGCTTCAATTAACTAGGGACTAGTGTTAAATGTTTTCTTTAGGGAACCAGCTCTATCTACATCATACCTAAATCTATCTTCTGAAAGCATGGAATTCAAACCTTCTATTTGACACATCTAATTTTTAATAATTTCACATTAATCAAAAGAAAATATCTCAGGCCATAAGTAAGCCATACACAGCATCTATACTTAGTGGTAAGAGCCTTGAATGAGGGTTAAAACTCTTCAGTTTATTTCCTAGTTCTAAGTATCTTCTGTGCCACGCTTCTCTCTATATAAATGTTTTCCATCTTTCAAAACTTGTATAAAATTCCACCCGCCAGAGTGTGATAATCTTACTCAAAATTTATAGCTTGAATGCAGTCATGATGAAACAATCAGAGTTACACATACACACAAGCCTGTACTCTTTAAAACTGACAATCTATGAAAGAGAAAAGAATTACTGAAAACGGTTCCAAATTGAAAGAGACTATAAAGATGTGAAAACTAAATGAAATGTATGGTCCTTGATTGGATCCTGGCTGAAAAAAATCCAATTAAAGACAGAACTGGAACAATTTGTGAAGGTTCAAAATGGACTATGTATTAGGTAATAGTATTATATTAATGCTGAATTTTCTGGATTTCCTATCTGTGCTGTGTTCCTGTGGGAGTATATCCTGTTTGAGGTAGATATGTGCTCAAGCATTTAGGTTGAAGGGTTATGACATCTGCAACTTACTCTCAGAAGTCCAGCAAAATATTAAGACTTCTAAGATGAAAAGAAGAAGGATATGCCAAAAGGTTAAGTTGGTGAACCTAGGTCCTAGGTAAGAGGTATTCAGGATATCATTACACTGATTTCAAAAACTGTTTGCAGATTTGAGATATTTTTCAAAGTATTTTAAAGACAACCGTTTCACAACAGTGTTTTTATTTCTTTAAATCTCTCTCATTAGAATATGAATGTTTCTTCCTTTAAAAGCTATGGCCTTTTTAATGTATTTCACCTTCGCAATTGAACTTGAATATCTGTATACATAAAATATATTTGTGTTCATGTTATGAGCGCACTAGTGAAACATGAGGGCCTTTAGGACTGTGCTCATTTTTATGTCCGTTGCAATATTTGATAGAATATTTGCATATAACCTGTATTCAACTCAATAATAAATTAGTCAAATAATTCATTCAATTTAAGTATATTGAGGTGTACTATATGCCAGCTGCAACCTAGTTTTGGAGATTGTGTTAATGCCCTGCATAAACCTTCCAGAGATTTCCATGGCACTTTAAAAGTGCTCTAAACATCTTCCACCCATATTTTTAATTTTTGTCCATCTCTGAGCTTACTATACCTCTCTCTCCCTCACTTACTATACCTCAGCTATATGTGTCATATATCTATTTATAAACCAATACTTTCTTTCGTATTCTGTTCTTCCTGATCTTTATGTAGTTTGAGGAAGAGCTGGGACAGGACACCCAGGTATACCTGGGAGGCAGAAGGAGAGTGGGTATGGATCAGAGAAGTCATTCTTGAGGACCAAATACCAAAATCTGTCCTTTAAAAACACTGGGGGAGAATATACACAAAGTCAGGGGTATGGTGTTTTCAGGAACTTAGACTAATTGAGTGTGGCAGAAACATACACAGTACGCATGGAAGCATGAGAGCTGACATAGCTGAGATGAACACATATCAGTTCATGAAGAATATCATGTATCATGTTAAAGGATTTTTAATTTATCTTGAATGTTATGAGGATAGTTTGAAAGAATTTAAGCAGGGGATTACACAATAAGAACTGAAGTTTAAGACAAACATTCTGAGTGGCAGGGTAAAAATAAAACAAAAATCAAGATAGGGAGATGACTTAGAAGGGTGTATTCTTAATCCAGTTGAGAAATTAAGGGTGCTAGCCAATGATCATGAGGATGCTGAGGAGTGAGGGGAGGGGGTAGAATTGAAAGGTATCAAAGAAATGGACTTGATAGAATTTATTGATTTAGTGGAGAAATAAAGGGCAGGGCAAAGCAAATACAAACATGATTCCTAATTTTTCTGGTTTGGGAAAAAATTCAGTGTAGTACCATTTGTTGAGAGAAAAAAATTATTGAAATAATACAGAGGAAGGAAGTTCTGATACTGCAAAATGACTAGCTATTTTAAGCCAACCCACCTGCTAAGAACAACTAGAAAATCTAATATTTTAAGGCATCACAGATTCATCAAGGAAGCTAGGATTTGTAGTGTCAAGACCTGAAAAAGTAGAAAATTCTGAGGATTGAGACTATGCATTGATGTGGATGTGCCCTTGATCTGTGAGAAAGCAGTGATTGAAATATAAAGAAGCTGAGGGAAGAAAAGCTAGAGCTGAGAATTACAGAAATGAAGCTGAACTCTTAGAGGAATTATGGATCTTGGGGAATAAAAAATGAATTCAGGGGGCTGGCCTGGCGGCACAGCAGTTAAGTTTACACGTTCTGCCTTGGGAGCCCAGGATTTGCTGGTTCCGATCCCGGGCACAGACCTACACACTGCTTATCAAGCCATGCTGTGGCAGGCGTTCCACATATAAAGTAGAGGAAGATGGGCATGGATGTTAGCTCAGGGCTAATCTTCCTCAAAAAAAAAAAAAAAATGAATTCAAGACCTGCCAGAGAAGAAGTTCCCTGGTGAAAATGTCAGGCATTCACCAAGCACCCAAAAGGGCTGCAGCCTAGGTGTAAATTTGGACTGAAAATAGACCACACAAAGACTGAATCCCAGTTTTGAATCATTTCAGCCTTAATTATACAAAGGAGCTGCATCCTTAATCTGAAAGACAAAAACCAAAAGCATATCCTTCTCTAGATCATCCAGAGCTTTAAATCCCTATGCATTTTCTATAGCACTCAGCAATCATTTGATAACAACTAAGATTAAGAATGGATAAGAACTGACCAAAATAAAAAGGAAAGGGTTAGGGTTAGGGTTAGGGTTAGGGTTAGGGTTAGGTATCTGAAATGAAATTTTTAAAAAGCTGAATGATGGGCCGGCCTGGTGGCATAGTGGTTAAGTTCAGTATGCTGTGCTTCAGTAGCCTGGGTTCAGTTCCTCAGCATGGACCTACACCACTCGTCAGTGGCCATGTTTGTGGTGACCCATATACAAAACAGAGGAAGATTGGCAACAGATGTTACTTTGTGAGAATCTTCCTCAAGCAAATGAAAAGAAGAAAACTGGGGACAGATGTTAGCTGAGAGAAAATCTTCCTCAGCAAAAAAAAAAAAAAAAAAGCTGAGTGAAATATTAAAGAAAAGAAAGAAATAATGCAAGATTATTCTAAAGAACTGGACACAAGAAAAATTCTAGTATTAAAAAAATGAAATGACAAATTAACTCAACAGATGGGTTTCACAGCAGATTAAAAACAGTTGAAGAGAATTAGTAGATTGAATGATATGATAGAAGAAAATATGCTTACTGAAGAATGCCAATAAAAAATAATGGAAAATGCAGAAAAGAATGTAACAATATAGGGAGAAAGTAAAATGTCTAATATATATGCATCATTGGAATCCTAGAAGAATAGGAGAGTGAGAACAAGGTAGATAATAGAATAAATAATGAAAGAGAATTTTCCAAAACAGAAAATACACAAGCCACAGATTCAAGAAGTGCAACATAATCAAACTGTTCAAGATAAATGTAAAGAACACCATAAAATCCTAAAAGCAGCCAAAGAAAGAGAAAGTATAATCTTCAAAAGAACAAGAAAAAGATTCACTGCTTTTTCAACACAAATATGGAAACCAAAGGAATTGTTTATTCTGAAAAAAAATTTTGAAATGAAGGTTACATAAAGAGCTTTTTAGAGAAACAATAACTATGAAATTTTAATGATGAGTTGCGTGCGCACACAAACACACACACTTACCTAAAATGTATTTCAAGCAGAAGGAAGATGACTTCCAGTAATAAACTTAGAGATGTAGGATGGAATCAAGAATGGACAGAGGTATCCATGTGGGAACATCTCATAAAATATTGATAGTATAAAACAATAATAATAATTTGTTGTGTCATCCAAAACATATAGAGAATTAAGATACATGGAAATAATGGAATTATTATATAAAATAGTCCATAATACTAGTGTAATGACTAAAAGAAAAAAATGAGGATGTATAAATAATAAAATAATTGAGAGAAAATAGAACAATACATTAATAATTAATTTACCCAAGACAAGTTAAGAAAGGAGAGATTTGTGCATATAGAACATGAGACAAATACAGAAACAGTCATAAGATAGTATATTTAAACCTGAATATATCTGTAATTATATTAAACGCGAATTAACTGATTTATGAAGATGAACTGCTTAAAACAGCACTGCCTTAAGTAGACAGGGAGATAGATACATAGGTAAATTATAGAGAAATGTATCAAACAGCTAAAGTGACTGGTATCTATTACCCCTTTTTAATCCTAATGTAAAGCTCTATTATGATTAGATTAAGATGTTATCATTTTAGAGATACAACAAATTCAATGCAACAAATATGTTGATATTTAGTGGCTCTTAGTATCACTATAACCCTGCTACTACAAGGACCTTAACTTATGCCAACACTGAATAAATAACATACCAGGGTTCTATTCAGAATTTGTGAAGCCAGTTAACCCAACTGTATATCACAGATCTGTCATCCTTGTTATCGCTCCAATTCAAGTTATTATAGTCAGATCCTCTCTGGACTCTCATTCCCAGACTGTTCAGAGCTTCCTTTCCCCATGTCCCAACTGTCTGCTCCTCTCCTTACTCTCTGGACCTCTATTCCTCAACACACAAATTTCCATATATCTTCGTACTGTTTATTGATTGTCCTTTTCTCATTTTGTTCAGACTGCAGTCATTTTAATAGAATACTGTCCGTTCTTCCAGTACCACTGGATCAGAACACGAGTCAGCATGTTTCTAGAGCCAAAATGCTAGAAATGCATATATCCTGGAATCCTGGAAGTTAATGTTTCCCTCCAGCTATATCACTGACTATGACAGCTCATCATTTCGTCGTTCCCATCTATCAACCTTCTGGTCTTAACCATATATTCATTGAATGTATTGACAATAAACTCACAGTTTTGTTTTGTTTACTTTTTATTACTGATTTTTTAAAATGTGGTAAAAGATACATGATACCATTTTAGCCATTTTTTTAAGTATACAGTTCAGTGGTATTAAGTACATTCACATTGTTTTGCAACCGACATAACCATCCATCTCTAGAATTTTTTAATCATACCAACTGACATTCCATACCTATTAAATAAAAAGTCCCCATTTCTTTCCTTTTACCCCCTGGCGCTCTTTGTCCTCTTATGACTGACTTATTTCACTTGGCATAATATTCTGAACGTCATCTATGTCGTAGCATATGTCAGAATGTCCCTTCTTTTTAAGGCTGAATAATATTCCACTGCATGTATGGAGCACATTTTGCTCACCCACTCATCTGTTTATGGACACTTGGGTTGCTTCCTTCTTTGGCTCTTGTGAATAGTGCTTCTATGAACATAGGCATACAGCTATCTCTTTGAGACCCTGCTTTCAATTCTTTGGGGTATATACCCAGAAGCAGAATTGCTGGATCACATGGTAATTCTACTTTTAAGTCTGAAATTCACAGTTTTGTAAACTATTTAGTCCTATCCTGATCCTGCAATGGTTTCAACACTTTGAAGGTGACCTATCCAAGATTCTCTCTGTTCTTTAACATGCTCAATTCTTGTGACCTTCATTCTATAAATGTACAATACCCTGGATCTTGTTTCACCTGGAATCACTGTGCTTCTGTAGTATCTAATTACCATATCACATTCTGTCTGTAGTCTCAAACTCAAGCTCTCTTGTTTTTTGCTTCCCACAATAACTCCATTTCTGACTGTATCTTTCTAATTTCAAGCACTCTTGCTCCCATTATCCTACCTCAGAAATTGCTTTACTAATAGTGCTTAACGCCCTCCCTTTCTTTGCTTTCAGTCTAGCGACCCCTCCTTCCTTGATATTTTTGTTTATTCAGTATGGAATTCTTAGTCCATAATTTTAAATTCACAGTTATAAGCAACCTCCGTCCCCTTGCCCACTTGCAACTTTATTGCTCTCCCTGCACTAAACTGCACACTTAAACTGATGTAAGTATTTGCCTTATTCCATTCTTGACTTGGGTAGCTAAAAAAATTAAAAATCACCCAACCATACCCTTCTCCCCAACTCCCAACACCCCTCAGGGAGCTTTTGCCTCTTTTTTTTCACCACAGGGAAAATAAACCAATTAGATAAGAAATTTCTAAACTACCTATCTCTTCTATATACTTAACTGTAGCTATATCTGTCTTTATCTCCATTTCTTCCTTCTGTGATATAACAGTTCCTTCATTCTATCTAAGTTTTATCCCCTTACACTATTCTCTGGATTCCACAACATTGTGCCTCTTTAGGGGTAAAACTCCATTCACAACCTGCTGTGTATCCTGATACTTGACTTTTTCCATTTACATTTTCTCTGCCTCTCTCACCGCAGGACATAAATATATTCAAACTACCCCAAAGAAAAAAAAAAATACACATTGAGAGCCGGCCTGGTGGCGCAGCGGTTGGGTGTGCACGTTCTGCTTCACCGACCGGGGGTTCGCCAGTTCAGGTCCCGGGTGTGGACATGACACCACTTGGCAAGCCATGCTGTGGTAGGTGCCCCACGTATAAAGTAGAGGAAGATGGGCATGAATGTTAGCGCAGGGCCAGCCTTCCTCAGCAAAAAGGGATTGGCGGCAGTTAGCTCAGGGTTAATCTTCCTCAAAGGAAAAAATACACATTGATCTTACATCTTTCTAATGAAACATTGTTATTACTTCATTGTCTTTACAGAATAATATGCTTGTAGAAACCGCCTGTATTTGACGAATGGGGTTCTTCAAATCTCACTCTTCGGTACAGTTTGACAAGGCTTCTTTACATACCATTACACCGCTGAAACCGTGCTCTAAAACCTCGTTAAAGACTACTTTGTGGCTAAATTAAAAAATATATTTTTATTCCATATTTCTGCAGCTTTAGGCAATTGTCACAATTTAGGCTCCTTGGAAAGCAGAATCTGAGATGCAGATGAGCATGCAGAGGGTTCTTGGGGATCAACACCTGTTGAGAGAAGGAAGATGATTGGGCAGAAGGCAAAGCTGAGCTGTGGTGCAATCTCATTGGAGGCCTAAGCCAACCCTATGTGGCGTTCTGAAGCTGAGATGATTCTTCAGAGTTGTTCTGAGTTAGGGCGTGAAGAGTGGAGCTTTACATTGATCAGTCATTGTACACAGATGTTGGGAAGGAGGTGTCAAACTGAGTGAGAGCTCTCTCCCACTAGGAAAATCCTTGAAGAGGGTTAAAAGCTCAGGGCTGTCCGCCCACAGCACTGCCAGATGCTGGCGAAATATGTCCTTCAATTCTGAAGGGGATCTAGGTAGTGCATCACGGCATCTAACACAGCAGTGTTTACCAATCCCAGCTTCTTCAGAAATTTCTCTTTCCATGTGTTCTACGACTACACTTACAAGATTTGTCCACAAGAGGTAAACATTGAAAACTACGTTGGGTCATTCCCCTCAACTGGGTGAATTTTTGTGCCTGACTACTCATCTTGCCTTCTGATGATTCTAGGAGATGCACAGACGATAGCACCAAACAAAAGGTCCTTTTTAGCTAATTACTTGTCTTGACTGCATTCCAAGGCTTTGTTCTGGTCGTGCTTTATAATCACAAATTCTTAACCATTTTATCAGTTCTAATGGAAGTATTTCGTGAACTCTAAAAATCTTAATCTCTAACCTAGTCTGTTTCCCTGAACTCAAAGAGTGTGTATCTAATTATTTACTGGGCACCTCTGTGACTGGCACTTCAGTTTCAACGTATCTAAAACTGAACTTATCATCTTTCATCTTAAAAATGTTTATTTTTCTATATCCTCTTTTAAGATAAAATTTAGAAACTAAAATTGTTCATTCACAAAGTATAGAATAATGATTGTGCAGTTAATTACCATAAAGTAAATACACCCAATGAAGTGCCACCTATGTCAAGAAACAAAACATTGTCGAGACAATAGAAACCTTTTTCATGCCCCCTCCTTTTTCTCCAAAGGTAACCATTATCATGATTTCAGGACTTTTTTTTTTGGCTTTATGTGGTGAGAACATTTAAGATCTGCTCTCTTAGCAAGTTTCAAGTATATGATACAGTCTTGTTATACAGTATTGTTAACTGAAATCACCCTGCTGTACACCAGAGTTTATTCATCTTATAATTGGAAGTTTGTATCCTTTGACCAATGTCTCCCCTTTCCCCCACCCCTCAGCCCCTGACAACCACCATTCTACTCTCTGTTTCTCTGAGTTCAGCATTTTTTAGATTCCACATATAGATGAGATCGTAAAGGATTTGTCTATCTTATTTGTATTTGTCTGACTTATTTCACTTAGCATAACGCCCTCAAGTTTTATCCATGTTGTCACAAAGGGCAAGATTTCCTTCTGTTTTTTTAACAGCTGAATAATATTCCATTGTGTATATATATCACATTTTCTTTATCTATTCTTCTGTCAATGAACATTTAGGCTTTTTAAAAATTTTCTTCAATTTATTAACTCATGTTTTAGAGTTGTTGTTGGAGGATAATATCATTAAACAATTCCTGGCTGGAGAGTTTGCTCAACACATAAGGCAACCGTGGGTATTAATGCTAAGCTCAGAGTGTTCTTAAAGAATCACGTTAAAAATATTTCCTTACTTGTATCTTTTGATACTTACTCCCTCAATCTATAGAGCTAGCCCTAGAAATTGGAATCATTAGCCACCATGTTGTTTCTCTTTTAAAATTTCCTCCTTATCATTTAGATATTAACATAAAATGACATCAATTCATTTTTCTTTCTACAAGTGCTTTTGAGATACCTACTACATAAAAGGAACGGGCTAAGACATCTGTCTATAAAGCAAACATTACTATTCCTGGAAAGTCCACAGATTAGCAGTAGTGAAGAAGTAGAATATATTCTCATAAAAGTGATTTGGTTGATTTAATTAAATGGAAGAGTTCAATGGATCTGGATAGGTGATGCCAATATCAAGATTACCTGGGGAGCATTAAAGATCCTGGTGCTGGTCACTAATCAGTTCTCAATATATATTTGTTGAATTGAATAGTATGTTTTGGATTTTATGCAGTGCTTTTTTACTATAAAAGATCATAAGAGAAAGAAAGATGTACACTCTTGCATCTCAATAATGAAAACGTTGAAATATTACACGGATATACACATGATTGAATAGGATACTTCAAAGTACTTCTTTTTTGTAGAAATAAAAATAAAATAATAGAATTTCCCATTGCAATGCAAAAGTTCATTATTAGAATTACTGTTAAATGATTATTCATGCCTGTCCTCTCCATTTTAGGCTTTAGTAGAATTTTAATAATATAGACACTAATATGCATTATGTTGATAAGATTCTATCAGTAGGTTGTATAGGTGGTAAGTTTATGCCCATTGGATTTGAAATGTGAGTTTGGGAAAAGAAAATATAACTAATTGGATAGATTGTACAACTTGTAAGATTTATTATTTCATTTTGAATTGATTACTTCTAACCAAGAGTCATAGATTTACTTGATGTAATTAAACAACCAGGCTATTTGCTGTTATTTGGTAATCCCAGCATATTTTCAGGGCATAGTGCAATGGATGGATTGATCTACCAAACACAATTACACCTGTTCATTGGGCTTATAAAAGAATATTGAGAAATTCCAATAAGTAATTTCAATCTGTTCTAATAAATGGAAACTAAATCTCGAAAGCTATTGGCATTGAGACAGGAAAAGAAAGGAACAAATAGTTTATTTCATTTGATGTCTGTCCTTTGATAGTTCTTACATTTATCTAGTGAAAATAATAAAGCACACATCAATCTGGCATAAAACAGAGTAGAATGTGGATTTCTTTTCCACATTGCAGAAGAATATTATTCAAATAGGTGCAGAGTTTTCAGATGTTGAGCAATTGTTATTCTCTGTGCCTTCAGCCTAGTGAAAAAAATTAAGCAAGGCTATTTTCAAACAGGAAAGATCACACTGTGAAGTAAGGAGAGACTTCTTGAATTTCAGTGATGCAGTCAGGGTCATCTAGCCTGATGTATTCTCTAATGGCAATACAGACCCGCATTATTTGTCTGGGTCATCATTGGGATGAAGATAGCTGTCAGGAGTCCTGGAGCAAGTGAATAATAAGATAAATATTCATGTGTTATATTGTGTTATTAAGTAACATGAAGAGGTAGAATATATATACATATATAGTTTGTTATATATAAATATATACGTAGTTTATATATATAGTAAATATATGTACATATATACATGCAATACTTTCAGTTACAAAATACAAAACAAAACAATAGGGAATAAAAATGACTAAGTCACTTTAATAGGTTTTTTTCCACTCAATAAGAAGTCTGGGAGCAGGCAGTCGACATCCAGGGCTGCTACTGAAGCTCGATAATGCTTTTGAGAGCAGGACCATTTTAATATTTTTGCTGCACTATCTTTAGTACATAAGCTTTCATCTTTATGCTCACCATTTCTATTACTTAAGGTAGGCCTGAAAATGCTGTGATATTTAAGAACACCTATACCTCAGGGGCTCAACACAATCAAAGTGTATTTTGCTCATGCAAAGTCCACTGTGCATCCAAATGAATGTCCAAGGTAGCTCTCCTCCATGCAATGACAAAATAATCCAAGCCACTTGCATCTGTTGGGTCGGCCATCTCTGCACAATGCTTCCATGGTCCCCAGTGCAAAGGTAGAGATAGGAAAGTGCAATGGGGGTTTTTCAGCTGAGAGGGACATATGTCATTTCTGTTCGTATTTCATTGACCAAATTCAGTCATATGGGGCAATGAGTATAGTTTTGCACATCCATATCTGTGACACAAGGGGTGTTGGATATTGGGAGTGACAGTAATGTATAACTGGTCGCTGTGTATGTTTATGACAGTTGTGTTTTCAGGCTCCATGAATGCTTTCCAAAGATGAGAGAGAAAGAGAGAGATGAAATGAGAAAGGAAGGGACCAAAAATGCTTTTACCTGGTTATACTTACTTTTTATTTGGAGAAGGACATTACTACTAAGACAAGCTTTTCATAATAGAAAAGCTGGGTTGTGCTATTTTGCACAAATAATTTTGTAAGAATATTTTGCCTTAGAGAACATTATAGAGCGTTGTCCAGATGGTGGTGAATGGGCTATTTGAATTGCAAACACTAAGGATGAATTTTCATTTATTATCTAGCTTTGGGAAGAACTGTTCCCTGGTGCCCCATCACACTGAGGTACTATGGATTAACGTTGGCAGCATCCGGCTCTTACATAATGTGATTCTCAAAACTTGGAAGTAAGTCTTCTTCCCATGTTTCACCACGAGGCACAAAGTTACAGAATCCACGTAGATGTCAGTAATGAGATGTTAGAGCCCAAGGAATCATATAGTTGCAGAGGATTTTACAGTTTGGAAAAGAGCCAGGGAAATTGCCAAGATTGAAGCTTGAAAGGTAAATGCTGCAGCATACTGTAGAGCCTAGGCTAACAGTAACCTAAAGAAGACCATGGGAATGATTGATCTGAAAGGTGCCTTATAGCTTCTACTGACTTTTAAGCTGGAACACTTTGGCTTTACTTCTAGAACCTGCAGAATGGCCAACCTCTTAGTTGAAAGATGTGTTTCTGGCTAACCCACAAGTGCGCCAGCAAATGGCCCCACAATATCAGATGGTGTCTTTTGGGGGAAAGAAAGCACTGAGGGAAAGACAAAAACTCTGGGGACTTACTGGGACAAGAACCTCCCATTCGTCTCCATCAATGTTTTAAAATGCCAATGCTGAGAAAAGGGCTTTAGTCCCAAGTTACTATTGTGGTTCTCAGTAACTATTTTAACTCCAAGGCCTCAGAATAATAATGATATAAAATAGAATTTAATTTACATCATGGAGATCAACCATGCCTGTTGAGGAGATATTAAAAAGTAGAGATTTTCAAAGAAAGAATATGCCACACCATATCATACTATACCATACCACACTATATTATACTATTTCATGTTTAATATAAATGTCTACCCAGTTCTGCTTTGATTTTTCTCTATTTAACCTTTATTCAAACTTGATACAGTCCTTAACTTGATACAGTCCTTATCTATAAGCTAGCAGGGTGGGTGAACATAAATGTTCTGTTATCATACCTCCTGGGTTTGATTACTGCATCTGTTACTTTGTCTCTCAACCTCACTGCCTGTACTCCTAGCAGTCGTGCTATTTGAAACCATCTGTCTTTCTAACCTGGTGCCTGCTAGGAATATAATGATGTTTTTCATTACTTGGTCGAATAAAAGAATTAGCAAAAGGAGCTAACAAACAGACTGATTATGGTTTTATTATAAAGTTTTATCAAACCAAAATAAATGTAATATTTATACATTAATAGTACATTAGATCTCGGTAATTTTAGAAAAGTCAATTTTTAGACAAGACTACAGGCTGAGAAAGAAGGAATATTTAAAATACATAAGACAGTGGCCACTTTTTTCATTTAGTAGTGAATGTTAGTAAGTAGTGACATGTCACTAAAAATTTCTTCCATGAACTAGACTAGTGTATTTCAATACTCTCTACCCCATTCTCATTTTGATAAACAAAAACAAAATCAATGGGGGCTGGCCCCGTGGCCGAGTGGTTAAGTTCGCGCGCTCCGCTGCAGGCGGCCCAGTGTTTCGTTGGTTCGAATCCTGGGCGTGGACATGGCACTGCTCATTGAACCACGCTGAGGCAGCGTCCCACATGCCACAACTAGAAGAACCCACAACGAAGAATACACAACTATGTACCGGGGGGCTCTGGGGAGAAAAAGGAAAAAATAAAATTCTTTAAAAAAAAAAAAAAACAAAATCAATGTCCTCCTTAATGGTACTTAAAATTTCAAAATAAATTATCAACAAATGGAGCTGAAAAAATTGGATATATGTGTAACAAAAAAGAAGACTGACTCCTACTTCACCCCATATACAAAAGTAAACTCAAAATGGATCATAGACCTAAATGTACTACTTAAAAGTATACATTTGTAGAAGAAAATGTAGAGAAAAATTTCATAAACTTAAGTTAGGCAACGATTTCTTAAATAGGCACAAAACACGTGAACCCTAAAAGAACACATTGATAAACTGGACTTTATCAAAATTTGAACCATTTACTCTTTAAGAGACACTGCTAAGAGAATGAAAATACAGTCCGTAGACTGGCAGAAATCATTTGAAAATCACAAAGAAGGTACAGAACTCATAGCTAAAATAAAGAAGTCTCAAAATGCAATAATAAGAAATAATGACAATAAAAAATAAGCAAAAGATTTGAACAGCAACTTCACAAGAGAAGATATTTAGATGTTAAATAAGCACGTGAAAAGGTTGTCAATATCATTAATCACGAGGGGAAGAAAATTCAGAAACTAAAACCACAATGAGGTATAATTACCTACCTATTAGGATGACTAAAATTTAAAAATTGACCATACTAAGTGCTGGTGAGGTGGCAGAACTCTTATATAGTTTTTGAGAGGAATGTAAAATGGTACAACCCCTTTGGCAAACAATTTGTCAGTGTCTTAAAAAATTAAACATACATCTGCCATATGATTTGGTCTTTCCACTCCTAGGTAGTTACCTAAGAGAAAGGAAAGCATATGTTTCTACGAAAACGTATTCACATAGACCAGCTTTATTTATAATAGCTAAACTGTAGAACACCTCGAATTCTCCATCAACAAGTAAATGGATAAACAAATTGCGATATATGTATACAGTGGAATACTACTCAGCAATATAAAAGAAATGAACTATTAATATATAAAACAACATAGATAAATCCCAAAATAGTTATGCTAAGAGAAATAAGCCAGACAAGATAAGAGGTCATACTGTATGATTTCATCTATATAAAATCTGAAAAATACAAACTAAGATGTATTGACAGAAAGCACACTAGTTTTTGTCTGGGGGTGAGGGGAGGGAAAAAGAGCAAGAGAGTACAGGAAGCACCAGTAAACTTTTGGAAGTGGGGGGCTGAGCAGGTGGCATAGTGGTTAAGTTTGCATGCACTGGTTCAGTGGCCTGGGGTTCCCCAGTTGGGATCCTGGGTGCAGACCTACACACCGCTCATCAGGCCATGCTGTGGCAGCGTCCCACATAGAAGAACTAGAATAAGGACTTTCAACTAGGATATACAACTATGTACTGGGGCCTTGGGGAGGAAGAAAAGAAAACTTTTGGAAGTAATGAAAGTGCTTCATGATCTAGCCTGTGGTGATGGTGTTATGGGTTCATATATATTTCAAAACATAAAATTGTACACTTTAAATATGTGCAGTTTGTTGTATATCAATTTTACCTCAATAATGCTGTTTTTAATGGCTCAGCAAACTCTAAAAATAGATTATAACTATATTTACTGAAATTAGAATTATTCTAAAATAGTACTTAATAAAATAACCACTATAAATAATATAAATAAAAAATAAAATAGAATTTACTTTTCCAAACTGTGCCTTTCTACTTCACTGGAGATTCTGATATGCCTGTGGCCCTTGAGAATTTCTGTCTAGAGGACTAAGCCTACTTAGAGCTACTTAGCTTGCTGACTTCAAAGCACTATCACGAACTCTTTTTGTTCTGTAAAAATAACTTCTCGGATTTATAAAGCTCTTTATAGTCGAAAATCTCTAAGATAAGCTCATGTATATATATATGCACTACAAGAGGGTCAGCTTTGTGAATAATGGCACACTCATACAGGCCATTATGTTTTCAAAGGACTTCTACATACTCCATCCATTTGATGCTCATAAATCTCCTCATTCAGTCTCCTAGCGTCCTTCTTACAGACCACTGATTGCCCAGCATTCTGCCATATGTTCCAGTGTCACCACCACTACCGGCTAGCAACAGAATCCATATCTGATCCACCCCCATCTCCGCCTCGGCCTCTAGTCAAAGTCTTTCTTGAATGATTATTTGTGATAAGATCATAGGATGCCAGACCTGGAAGGACTTTTGAAAATCACCTTAAATATCTTGTTTTACAGATGACGTTGAAGCCCATAAAACTTGTTGTCCTACTTAGGAATCTAAGTGTCCTAAGCGTCCTTACCTGTCCATCAAATCGAAAGTCCTTTATCTGGCATGCAAAACACTCTGTAGTTACACCATATCCTCCTGCCAGTATTGTCTTTATTCCCACTAAAGTTCTTTTATCTTCTTGGCATTTATCACATTCATAATTTTTGACAATGTATTCATTTATCTTACATGTTATTATGGTTATTATTTTCTCTCATAGGCCTATAAACTCAGTGAGGGCAGTGATTGTGTCTGTTTTGTATAACACGAGCATCTAGCACATTGTCTGGTACTAGGTGCAGCTCAGTAATTATTTGTTGATTGATTGAAAGGATGAAGAATGATGCTTGGTACATCCACTGCACGTCAGATATACTAAGTTTCACACTCTCACAACATTCCATGTGCAGCCCTCTTTCTTCTTTCCACGTGGAATGCTGTTTGAAGGTGAAAATAAGAGATTTATCTCCATTTGATAGATGAAGAAAATAAGGATTAGAGTATTTACTCAATTACTTATTAGCCAGTACTAGACATGATATTTCTTGATTAAATTATCCCACTTGAATTTCTCCCTTATTCCATGGAGAATTACTATATGGATTCCTCTCCAGACAAAATGGAAGAGCCCCCTAATCGTCACATACTATTTTAAACTAGGTTATTGTGACATATTGTAAAATCAGGAAAACACATTTGAAATTGGTCAGAGAGTCACACACATAAACAGTATAGAATTGTGTGTTTTAAATAGATAAATTTTTTTTAGCATTCTTAAAACTAAGATCTTGTATGTGGTAGCCTCAGCTATTTCATATAGACCCAATAAATAATATGTAAATATATGCTTGAAGAGTTTCCAAAGAAAATGCTTATAAAATGCTTTGGAACCATAATATGTCTGTTTGCTTTCATTTTATTCACAGTTCTAGCAGGTATGGATATATGCTTTTGCGGTACAGAAATGTCGAAGCATTAAATTGGAAACACTGAGGGGAGATATTGACCAGAGTCTGAAATGAAGATGTGCAATCAGCAAAGGGCTTTAGGAATAGACCTCACCCCAAAACACTAGCAGAAGCAGAATCAAGAGTAGAGGAAACTCAGTCTCATAATTACCACTAAATCTGAATAATATTTTTCATTTAAAAAATATTTTGATATAATGTCAGACTTCCAGAAAAAAATCACAAGAATTCTACAAAAATCTGTGGAATTCTTTCATCCAGTTTTCTCCAAATGTTTACATTTCACTATATTTGCCTCCTCTCTCTCTCTCTTTCTTTTGTTATTGTGTCTTCTCTAAGCCATTTAAGATTAAGTTGCAGACGTGATGCAAGATACCAATTTACTCCTGAATAATTCAATATGTATTCCCTTAAAACAAAAAATTAAATGAATTAATCACAGAACAATCATCCAAATCAGGAAATTAACATCAATATCCTCTCAGACCATATTCTGATTTCATCATTTATCCTAATAACGTCTTTTATAGTCACATCTGCTTTAATCTGGAGCTGTTCCTGAGTTCACTTTTGTATTTCATAACTAATATGTTTGACAGAGCAGGGCAGTTGTTTTACAGAATCTCTCTTAACTTTGGCTTGTCTGATATTTTAACATGGATAGATTCAGGTTATACGCATTTGGCTGTAAAAACACAGCATGAGGCTGAGTTTTTCTCAGTGCTTCCTATGAGGGGGTACATGCTGCTGAGTGTTACAGCTGGCACGGTTAACTTTGGTCTCTTGGTCCAAGTGGTATCTGTCAGTTTTCTCCACTGTAAAGTTGGTATTTGGGGCTTTGTAATTAATAGATAACTTGTGATGAGATATTTTGAGACTATGTAAATATCTTGTTAGTCCCTAAACTTTCACTCACTAGTTTCAATATCCATTGATGATTTTGCTTGAATTAATTATAATGATGATGACTATCAAGTGTTGATTTTCTAATTTCATCCTTTCTTCTACATTTGTTCTTGAGCTTTGTGGGAAAGAGCATCTTCTTCTTTTCTCTCTCTCTGTGTATGTGTATATACATATGCATACACATGAACACACATATATATATTCTTAGAGTTACATAGATATCTTAGAATATATATACACATATGCATATACATATATATATATAAACACATATATAAACACACACACATATATGTATAAACACATACATACACTTACATGGGAGTCTCTTTAAACTGGCTCCTTATATCTTTTAATATGTCCCCATAATTCTTTGAGCACTTTTTTACTTTCTAGGTCATTGCCCCAACCTTGCAATCACCCATTTCTCTGAAGAGCTCTGGTGCCTTTTACATGACATTGGTTTGGAAACCAAGATCAGGATGTTAAGAGTGCTCATTGCATGGGGATTTCATTCCTTCTAAGTGCCTTAGTATCAAGAGCTTGGAAATAGGTGTGATGGAAATCACAGAGACTTTTGTGCATTTCTATATCTAAGTTCATGAGTTCACGTTGATATCTCTAATTCCATTCCGACACCTCTAAAATTAGGAGCCAGACAAGATATTTCTACTACTATCAACATTTGTATTATTCAATGCAATTAGACCACAGCTAGAAATCAAAGGTGTACAAATTGGGGGAAAATAACTTAAACTTGTTTCTACTGACAGAGTATATGATCATGTGCTCGAAAAACACTAGGGAATCAATGATAAACCTAACTCAGATATTATAAGAATTCAATAAAGTAGCAAATTATAAAGTTAACATATGCAAATCAATAACCTTTATATACACAAATAATAATCAGTTAGAGGATATTACAGAGTTTTCTCTACTCCATTTAAAATAGCAACAAAAAAAGTTACAAAGAAACTTTGAGACTACCATTTAAAGATCAGTTTTCTCTTTCAACAATAATTATTTAATAGAAAGTTATTAAATTTCTAGTTTGAATCTATTTTTAAATTTTGTTAATAATGTCTAGTTTTATTGCATTGTGATCTAAGAATGTTGTAATATTTTTACTTTATAAATATTTCTGTTGTTTTCTTTGCGACATGAGGTATGATCAATTTTTGTGGCTGTTCCATGCACACCTGAGAGAATATGTATTCTCTATTAATTAGCGTGGAAAGTATAACATTTAATGTCTTGTGGTTTAAATTCTACTTTATTTAATATCATGATCACTCTCCACGGTTCCTTATTATTTCAGTTTGGCGCACCTTTGCTCATCCCTTTATGTTTAGCTTTTTAAACGATTGGTATAAATTTCTCTCGTATGAACCATAGAATTGTGGGGATTTTTTGAGTCCAAATTAAAAATCTTTTTTTCTTCCTAACAGATGAGTTAAGCCCATTCACATTTATTGATAAGTAATATTATTTACTTACATTGTGCCTAGCTTATTTTAGAATTATCTGATAATGTGATGTGTTTCTGTGGTCTGTTATTTTTTGAAGCTTCTTTTGGTAGTTAAGATTTGTATTTTTGTTCTTCTACCTTTTTAAGGTCTTTATTTAACCTTTTCATCTCTGGTTTATAACTTTAATAGAACACTTTGTGTTGTTTAGTGTAATGAAACCAATTTCTCCAGAAAATTAAGCTAATCTTGCTGCCTTCATTTATTTATTTATTTAGTTAGTTTTATTTTTTTGAGGAAGATTAGCCCTGAGCTAACATCTGCCATCAATCCTCCTCTTTTTGCTGAGGAAGACTGGCCCTGAGCTAACATCTGCAACTGTCTTCCTTTACTTTATACGTGGGACGCCTGCCACAGCGTGGCTTGGTAAGCAGTGCGTAGGTCCACACCCGGGATCCGAACCAGCAAACCCTGGGCCACTGAAGCAGAATGTGCAAACTTAACCACTGCGCTACTGAGCGGCCCCACTGCCTTCATTTACTGATACTCTCAAGGGGTAGAACTGGTCCTCTGATGTTGCTTATAAAGAAGAAATACCTCAAAAACAAAAACTGGCAACCAGTGTTTCCTGAAAGTGGAAGCCTCAGCCATAAACTAGAGACCAGAGTAAGGACTTGAGTTATTATCACTTAGTAAGTGGCTTGTTCCATGTTTCTCTGACAGGGACTCTAGCCCACATCTGTCCTTGGGGCCTCATGGTGCATAAACTGGGCATACTCAAGGCAGTATGTAGTTGTTCTTTCTTTCTGGAGTTAAGGGTAATCTTCATCCTTTTGTTTAGTAGACCCTTAAATTTCTAAATATAAATATAATAAAAAACATTAGCACGAAAGTTGATCAGACGTAGTAGGGGTGCCTGGCCATGTCCGTCTGACAGCAGACTCGTGATAGATGTAGTAACGCCTCATTAACGTAATGGTAAGTGCAGTATTAAAATGATCCTGTACCAAAATTTGCAGGCAGAGTCTAAGATAATTGAAAAGTCTTGAATAGGTGAAATAGCATAGGCTCCGCACAATGGGACAGATTTTCTTCATAGACAGGAAAAGAAATACAAATGCTGTCAGCTGATAAGCTGGCCTCCCACTCCCCTCTTATTATTATAAGTCTGTCTTCTACGGTGTAGAACACCTGCCAACATGATGTTTGGAGATCCTACCTATTTTATTTAATCCTGGTTGCCACCAGAGCAGGAAAATCTCCTCTCCCAAAATGTGCAGTCCTTCCTTGAACCAGAAAAGAAGAAATCAATTCTCTCTCTCTCCCTTTCACAATATAGATTATTAAAATTCTCAGGCTCCCCTTTGTTGCTCTCTCTCCAGATGGTAAATGTTCTTTCTAGAGTCAAACCTAGAAGCCTAGTACTCCTCTTTTTTCAAGGGCTCTGGGATCTTCAATTGCTTCAGATGATGAAATAAGTTGTATTCTTTACGTGGCTGATATTGGTAAATATTATGCAGAACAGATCCTCTCCAGAGAAGGTTCCCAATATTTAGACTGTGGAGGGAGCAGGAGGCTCCCTTTTGGTCTCCTCACCATGCCACATTATCACATTATCCAAGCCTCTCCCTGTCTATCATCTATCTATCTATTTAACATCTATCTGTAAGATATTTAAATTTGCCTCAATTAATCTTTTTCAATTTGTCATAATCATACGCAGAATTCAGATGGAAAGGGAGGTGGTACTTGACAACCCACCAAAACATAGTCCTGTAATTGTAACAGCAATGATATTGAAAATCATTGTGTATAGACTGAGTTCATAAAATAAAAGTATTTTTTCTTTAGAAAACTTCATACGATGACTCAAATTTTTGAGAAACTGTTTCTAAAACTGCTTGTTTTTCATCCCCTGCTAGCTCACCTCTTCTCCCAGAGCAGAAATATCATGACTCCCACCTGTAGATCCAGCCCCAGTCCAAGGAGTAACATCTACCCACAATTAAGAGAAATTGAAAGTTCATTTTACCCATCAAGCTAAGATGTCTCTCCCTAATACCCCAATGTTAAGATCTGCATAGTTCCCATGAATTTAATCCCCTACTTGGTACTAGACACCGTGCCATCCCATTGAAACTATAATTTATGAGCATTTAGGATTGAGCTCTTTTTTTCTGAGAAATTAGGGCAATGTGATCGTCATTGTCTTCTAGTAAAATATCTCAATCCTGAAGTTATTAAACAGAATGGGATTTCATTGGAAGAGGATTGTGACTGAAAAAACAAAGTCAGTCTTGACTACGTGAAATTTGGGGTATTGCTCAGACAGCCGAAGGCTCAGAGACAAACTGGCAAGAATTCTATACCCTAGGTATAGTCCATTAGAAAATATCCATTGCAATATTATTTTTTTAAAAAAAAAGATTGGCACCTGAGCTAACAACTGTGGCCAATCTTTTTTTTTTTTTTTCCTGCTTTGATCTCCTCAAATCCCCCCAGCACATACTTGTGTATTTTCAGTTGTGGGTCCTTCTAGTTGTGGCATGTGAGAGGCCGCCTCAACATGGCCTGATGAGTGGTGCCATGTCCACTCCCAGGATCTGAACCAGCAAAACCCTGGGCCACTGCATCGGAGCACGTGAACTTAATTACTTGGCCACGGGGCCAGCCCCTATCGCAATATTATTAAAAGTATGAACCAAAGAGAGAAAGAGGAAAAAACAAGAGAGAGAGAAACTTGGTGAAATTCCCTATGGTACAAGATTACTTAAAATCCCAGGGCCAGAAAAAGACACACACATTAAACATATAACACAATATAATTTTTGCAAATTAAACTGAAAAAAAAGATTATAATATAAACATAATCTTCTATTGCAGTCTCCAAACTACACAGTGTTTTAGCTATGCCATCTGTAGTTAGCTTGCAGATAAGGTGAGCTTTACTATTAATGCAGTTTATTGGTTCCATTTGAAAAAATGTCTTGGAAAAACAGAGCTGGTGATCTTTTCTGTCTGTCTGGCAGAATATGGCTTTTCCTTCCTTGATTCCTAAAAAAAAATTTTACTGGACTCTACCTGGTATTGTGTGCCTATAATTTCAGAGTAAAGCTGAGTTTGGCCAGACAGTTGTATATACAGAGTTCTTTGTGGCTATGAGATGAACCATTCTTCAAAAAACAAAGAAGTGGCTGATATGTTAATTTCCATTATCTTTCAGACACAATGATCTTCCTTAAATGTATTAATTACTTAATTGGTTAGATGTTCATTTATTAATTCTTGTATCACCAAGCACTAAATTCATATATTCACAGAACACTATATGCAATGAAAGGGGTCATAACACATTGATGGATAATGCATTATACTAGCCTTGGAAAAGCGGCAGTTATTAAATTTCAAGATGAAAAGAATGACCATATAGACCATCTTGTCCTTATAGCTGATCTAGGATGTGACTCTTTGAATGACTTCCATATTTGCAGTTGTTTTGGTGGGAAACAAAAGATGACTCTGTTTTCCTAAGTAGAGTAAGGACAGGGCTTGCCTTGAAAGAGGCTCCCCAGAAATCTAAAATGTGACTTTTTCGGGGACAATCCATATTGGATGGTGGCTGCCCAACCAATCAGAAATTCTTTCTGGGGATGTCTAAGGGGGAGGGCGTGCAAAGCCAAGTATGTGGTTGTCTAAGGGTAAGTAAAGGCAGAGATCAGCTGGGGCCCACAGTGGAAGAAACCCAGAGTAAGAGCAGTCAATCCTGGGTGCTGCAAGGATACTGAATTCACCGGGTCCCCAGACCTGTACAACTTCCTGAATCATATTCCGTTTCTCCAAGATTTTGGAGGTTGTTAATTCACTTTCTGGTAACTCACATGTATTCTTAAAATAAGTTCTCATTAACTGAAGTGAAATAATCCTAACAAAATTCTTTCCCCAAAGGAGGGTTTAATTGTTGTTCATGTAATAAGTTTTCTAGATGTCCTAAGATTTTTAGCAATTATTTTTAATGATTGCCTTTACCAAATATTAAAGGTGGCAAAAATATATTTATGAAATATTTGTAAGAAGTAAAAGGCAACATTTCAATGAAATACATTTACCAAACACACAGTTCTAAAAATACATTTTACGTTTAGTATGTGCTTCCTTCTCTACTACTATTCACTCCATCCTCACTCAGAAGCATCTATAGTCTTTTAGTATGTGATTATCATTCTTTTGTGTTTTTTTAGTATAAATACTTGCACTTTTATCTTTAAACAATATATTACAGTTTGACATTTTGAAAACTTGTCTAAATAGAATAATATTCTATTTTTCTATCATTTGAATTTTTTCACTAAATATTGTATTCCTGAGATTCATTAATACTGTTGCATGTAGCTTTATTTAATGGATTTTCAGTGTTATATGGGATTTCATTTTATAAATACCATTTATCTAATATGTAAATATCATTTTACAACTTTTATTGCAAAACTCCATTTACCTATTTGTCCTTTGCTGCATCCTTAAAAATTGATCCAAGTTGAACATGAATATCAAAAATGATTTTGCGGTAGCCATGTCACTGTGCTAATTCACCTTGAGTTTAATGTTCCTAAAAATCTGTAGTGATTTTTGTATGTGTCTCTGCTATGATACTTCTGCTCTAGTCTTTATAATAACTGGCTTCAACAGATCAAATGAATTTATTTGTGTTAAATTACATAATAGTGGATTTATCTCCTGTCCTAGCCTGTCGGGGACTTTTGGGATCCTCATTCCGTCATCTAACATATTTGTCTGTCCTTTTGATACAATTTATTTATGGTCATCTAAATCATTGATACGGACAGGATGGGGTAGAGGTCGCAGCCCTGAGACAAATGTTCAGAAACATCACTCAGGCTGACAGTGCTCCTTTAAACGTACCATTTGAGAGTTTATTGGACTGGATTCTATTCTACTAGCCACCCTTCCATTGAGTCTCTGTTATAGGCTAGACAATCACAAGGGACTCTGACAACTGCCTCCCTGGAATTCAGCTCTGTCTATTAAATCCTTGTCACAGCAGTATGTTAAGTCTATCAGACAAGAAATTGACATTGGTTAAAAATTACTTGTTCTTTGTGATGCCTGCTGGGTTTAATGTCAATTGTGCTGTTTCTAATGTGCAGTATTCACCACTGACAAATGTCGTGGGGCAGATAGGCATGTGTTTTGGAACTTAGAAGTCTTCTCTTTTGGCTTCCTTAAAGCATATCAAGCATATTGATGACTATTCTGCCCAGTTGCAGGACTTTACCCAAGTTCACCTGAGCTTCACCCCATTCCCTTGTGTATTAGTAATTGCCCATTAGTCATAAACTGATTATTGGAGCAGGACAGGGCTGTGTAGGTTGTTTAACTCAGTGGTTTTGGTTTTCAAACTGTGTTCCTCATAGATTTGTGATTCTCTGGGGCCACTAGGATGTGTCAAGGGGAGCTGACCCACAGGAGTTCAAACATAGCCATCTACACTTAGATCAAGATGTCTTAGACTTGGGACCGGCCCCGTAGCTGTAGCTGAGTGTTTAAATCCACTTGCTCTGCTTCAGCGGCCCAGGGTTTCGCTGGTTTGGATCCTGGGTGAGGACATGGCACCGCTCATCAAGCCATGCTGAGGCAGCATCCCACATGCCACAACTAGAAGGACCTACAGCTAAAAATATATATGTATATACAACTATGTACTGGGGGGATTTGGGGAGAAAAAGCAGAAAAAGAAAAAGGAAGATTGTCAACAGTTGTTAGCTCAGGTGCCAATCTTAAAAAAAAAAAAAGATGTCAGACTTTTTGTTTTATAGTCTGTATTTTATGGAGACTTCTTTAAAGCTTCCGTGACAAAAATATGTCTAAATTCTGCCAATCCAGCCTCCTGCCCTTTTCTTCCCACCCCATTTTTAATATGAAGTTATCTTTCCATCCATGGTGTCACTATACTTTTTTCTCAACCACGTTGCTCACATTTTGGGGAATCGCTCAATTCCTGAAGTTCTTAGCTTGTCTTTGGCTTTTGGCGTGGAATATAGTGTATGTGGTAGAGGCAGTGGTCAGAATGATGGAGTGAAGAAGCAGAGAGAATGTGTGTGTGCATATAGATGTGAAATACAAAGTTCAGCTGGACAGAAATTGTACAGTGACATAAATAGATACAGTTAAACAATGGATTGTTATTTATATCATTCCAAGGAACACTGAAGAGTTGAAAATGTTTTAAAGATTGCTGAAGAAGCTAGAATCCCCTAGAAGTTCAATCCCCAGCTTCCTTCTTTATTCCCAGATGATTTCTTGTTATCCCGTGGTTCCTTCTCTTACCCTTCCCTCCTTGTCTTTTAAAATTGTTACTATTGATTTTCACTCTTACGTTGTTGGCTGTAAAGGGACTATCTCTGTTGTAAACATAGAATCTCTTTTCATTTGGAAGGATGTGCATTGATAATTACTGCAAAGAAAGAAATAAGGCGGTGCTCAAGATACTATTGCTGTATAACAATCAACAGGAAACTTAGAAGTGTAAAACAATCATTTTGTTACATTCCCCAAATGTGTGGGTCAGAAATGCAGAGAGAAAGGACAGTATAGAGGGCTTGCTTCTGCTCTGCAATGTGTGGGAGCTCATCTGAGAAAACTCAAAGGCTGGTGGTGACTCAGCTTTTGTTGGGATCATCTGGAGATAGCTCCACTCACATGCCTGGCAGTTAATGCTAGATTTCAGGTGAGGTCTCAGCTGAGTTGTTCGCCAGAACATCTGTATGTGACCTCTCAGTGTTGCCACATTGGAATGAACATCTTGTGGGCTATTTGGGCTTCTTTATGGGATGATGACTGAGGTTTTTTGTTTGTTTGTTTGTTTGTTTTTGAGGAAGATTAGCCCTGAGCTAACATCCACTGCCAATGCTCCTCTTTTTGCTGAGGTAGGTTGGCCCTGAGCTAACATTCGTGCCCATCTTCCTCTACTTTATATGTGGGACACCTGCCACAGCATGACTTGATAAATGGTGCTTAGGTCCACACTCGACGTCTGAACCGGTGAACCCCAGGCCGTCAAAGAGTGTGAACTTAACCGCTATGCTACTGGGCCAGCCAGATGTCTGGGTTTTAAAAGCAAGCATCCTCAAAGCAAAAGGCAAAATTTCATGGCGTATTTGTAAACCAGCCTCAGAATTCATGTAGCCTCGCTTCTATATTGTACAGGTTGTGAGAATCAAAAATATCCACCAAGGACATGAATCACTGTCTTGGGAAAATTCAATCTGCCACAGTCCACCCTCTGATTACAACAGTTTACATCTGCTCCATATAAAAACTACATTCTTCTCTGCATCAGGGCTCTCAAGTCTCATGCCATGATGGCATCAGCTCCAAGTCTAGGATCCGGTTATCTACATCAGGTTTGGGTGCAGACAAGGCTCTTCATTCTATTCCTCTCAATCTGAAGGTCTAATGAGACAGGTTATCTTCTCCAGAAATGCAGCATAAAGAGTGGTGAGAAAGGACTAGGGAACAGCTATGGACAATGTCATCCACTCATGTGGAAAACAGGAGAAACAGAGCAATTACTGTTTGATAACAATACTGAAATCCAGATGGTCCCTGCTGCCAGTGACGTGATTAGAGCCAACTGTACTCCCAAGAGGTTGTTCCTCATGGCTATAGGCTCCACACTCTGGGATTTTAGTTCCATACTTTATGACAATCTTCCTTTTCCGCAAAAAGTAACCCATGCTTATAACTGAATAGCTTTCCACCCTGATTCCTACCTGCAGAAATTTGGGATCTAAAGGTATTTTTGCATTTTGTACAATTTCTATCCTTTAAGCCCATTTGGTGTATTTTTTTGTAAAATATGCTATGATCTTCTAATATAATACTTGATAATCCACTCCATTACATAAAAGCCACACCCACAAATCTCTTCAAGATAAGCTCTTCTCTCCCTGGGGTTCTGTGTGAGACTGCCTTGGAACAATATCATTAAAAGTCTTAGAAATCCTATTGTTTCATAAAGTTCTATAAGGCATGCCCTTCATCTCCTTACAGGGTGTTTTGTCTGTTTGGGCAATCCTATGAGGCACACCATAGATCATTCTGAGGCTGTAAAACCTAGAACTGTTCATCCTCACCATGAATGTGTCTTTGGCCTGAGGCCCTTCCTTAACCTCAGAATAATTTTCTATCAGGAGAGGCTAGGAATGAGAAATAATTTATTTTCAAACCCAGGAGGTCTTGACTTAGATATTTAACAGTGTCCTTTAGATTGTTCTGTCCTCTTCTTTTATTATACGCAGCAAAAAGAAGCTAGATGATACTTTCAATATTCTGTCTTAAAATCTTTTTAGCTTAATCATCCAGTCTGAAGGATACATTTTGCATTTCCACATTATTGCAGGAAACAGTATTGACACACATTTTGTGACTACATAACAAGGGTCTCTTTTTCTCCAGCTTCATAAAACCTTTTCTTTACTTTTTCTTAAGCCCTCACTGATACTCTCCTCGAGGACTAACAGTGTCCTCCAAGCCCATCCAGCTTCCCCCTGCCTTTTCCCAAAGATAATGCCACATGTCTTGGCATGGTTTTCCCTCACAGCAATCCCTTTCTTCCTGATACCAAAATCTCTTGGCTATCTGTTGCTGAATAACAAACAATCCCAACACTGGGTGTCTTAAAATAACAACAATAATTCTTTTACTCACAAGTCATCAATTTGACCAGGGCTCTGCAAAAATGGAGTTTTGCTATTCATCTGGAGCCCGGAGGATCCACTTTTGAGATGACTGCCTCATCTGATGGGCGTGTTAGTGCTGGCTGTGGCCTAGGAGCTCCGCCAGGGCTCTGGGCGAAGGTGTTGTTTCTTCTTTATGTGGGCCTCTCCACGAGGTTCTTGAGCTTTTTTATGCATAGTGGCTGAATTCCAAGAGTGAACAGTCCAAGCAAAGCAGAAATGCATAATACTTATACGCCCTAGTTTCAGAAATCACATATCATCACTTCCACAATTCAAAAGTAAGAGTATATAACTGGAATAAACATTCATCACAAACAGTAGGGTGAATATGTTTATAGATGTATATATGTTCGATTTTAAGACTTTACCTGAAAGAGTAACATAAACTTATTGAAAGAAAAGGAAATACAAAAAAAAAAACACATAAAATAAAATAAAACATGCAATACCTCCCACCCCTATCACTCACTTCACCTATACCAAAACCTTCACAAAATATACAGCTATCACATCTATGATGATTTTCTTTAGGATTTAAGAGGACTCTGCATCTCACATCAACCTTAATATTCTTACGATATTGTGTTATATGAAGATGCTATATGTAACAGAATTTGGGGGTTGCTCAAGGACCTGGAGCTTCATTTGGAAGAATTGCAGCTCAGCCTTCCACTGCTATATATTTAAGGCTTTTAGTTCAATGTGTATTTCTGGGAAGATCAGCTTAATTTGCCTCCCTAATTTAGTAATTTAATATAAAAGCATATTGAGATGTAGGAGTAGTCTTTTGAGTAAAGGCTAGATTGAGAAACCTGAGGTCTTCTTTGTGAGGTTCAACTCTGTTAATTGTGTTTAAAGGACTAGAGGGATCCTGACAGGGCCATTTAACAGAGAGAACAATAGAGATTTCTTCCTTGAAAAATAACCTGGTATTCTATCGCTCATCTGAGCTCTTTGGAAGAAAGACTGTAAGTGTGAAAGCAGAAAGAACTGAACTACTAACATTTGTAACAATTTGGTCCAAGGAAATTTTCCAATTGTATGGAAAAAAGCAGTCAATAGAAAGTGTCCCTTAGAAAGTCAGGATGCTGGACTTACTGGACAAAAATAAAAACTAAAATGGCTACTTTAATATGTTAAAAGAGATAAAGGAAACCATGTCTAAGGAATTGAAGGAGGGAGCCAGCCCGGTGGTGTGGTGGTGAAGTTCAGTTCACTCCACTTCAGCAGCCTGGGTTCGTGGGTTCAGATCCTGGGCACATACCTACACCATTCATCAGGCCATGCTGTGATAGCATCCCACATACAAAATAGAGGAAATATTGGCACAGATGTTAGCTCAGGGCCAATCTTCCTCAAACAAAAAGAGGAAGATTGGCAACAAATTTTAGCTCAGGGCCAATCTCCCTCACCAAAAAACAAAGAAAAAAAAGCATTGAACAAAACTGTGAGAATGATGTCTCATAAACTAGAGAATATAAAAAATGAGATAGAAATTATACAAAAAAAAAACCCACAAATAGTCGTTCTGGACTTGAGAAGTATAATAACTGAAATTGAAAATGTGCTATAAGGGGCCAGCCCCGTGGCCAAGTGGTTAAGGTCACATACTCCACTTTGGCAGCCTGGGGTTTTGCCAGTTTGCATCCTGGGCACGGACCTAGCACCACTCATCTGGCCACATTGAGGTGGCATCCTCCATAGCAGAGAAGGACCTAGAACTAGAATATACAACCATGTACTGGGGGGCTTTGGGGAGAAGAAGAAGAAGAAGACAAAAAAGAAGATTGGCAACAGATGTTAGCTCAGGTGCCAATCTTTAAAAAAATAAAATAAAATTACTTAAAAAAAAAGTGTATTAGAAGACTGGACCACACATTTGACCTGGCAAAAGAAAGAATCGGCAAAATTAAAGAAAAGTCAATTGAGATTATCCAATCTGAGGAAGCAAAAACGAAAAGGATGAGGGGGGAAAAAGCAGAGCTTCAGAGACCTGTAGGATAACATCAAGCATACCAACATACACATAATGGGAGTCTCCAGAGAGAAAGGAAAGAGATAAAGAGACAGAAAGAATGTTTGAAGAAATACTGCTTGAAAACTTCCCAAATTTGATGAAAAACCTTGACCTACACATTCAAGAAGCTCAGCAATTAACAACTACAGGTAAACGTTGGAGATATTGTGGGTTTGGTTCCAGAACACTACAATCAAGCAAATAGCACAATAAAATTAGTCACATGAATTTTTTGATTTCCCAGTGCATGTAAGAGTTATGTTTACACTATAGTGTAGTTTATTAAGTGTGCAACAGCATTATGTCTTAAAAAAAATCAATGTGCATACCTTAGTTAAAAACTATTTTATTGCTAAAAATGCTGCCATCATCTGAGCCTTCATCAAGTTGTAATCTTTTTGTTGGTGGAGGGTCTTATCTCAATGTTGATGGCTGCTGACTGATCAAGTGGTGGTTGCTGAAGGTTGGGGTGGCTGTGACAATTTCTTAAGACAACAATGGAGTTTGTCACATCAGTTGACTCTTCCTTTAATAAATGATTTCTCTATAGCATGCAATGCTCTTTGATAGCATTTACCCACAATAGAACTTCTTTCAAAATTGGAGTCAATCCTCTCAACCCTGCTACTGCTTTACCAACTAGGTTTACGTAATATTCTAAATCCTTTGCTGTCATTTCAACAATCTTCACAGCATATTCACCAGGAGTAGATTCCATCTCAAGAAACCACTTTCTTTGCTCATCCATAAAAAGAACCTCCTCATCCATTCAAGCTTTATCATGAGATTGCAGCAATTCAGTCACATCTTCAAACTCCGCTTCTAATTCTAGTTCTCTTGCTCTTTCTACCACATCTGCAGTTACTTCCTCCACTGAAGTCTTGAATCCCTCAAAGTCATCCCTGAGGGTTGGAACCAATTTCTTCACACTCCTGTTAATGATATTTTGACCTTTTCTCATGAATCACGAATGTTCTTAATGATATCTAGAGTGGTGAATCCTTTCCAGGGATTTTCATTTGACTTTGCCCAGATCCACCAGAGGAATCAATATCTATGGCAGCTATAGCCTTACAATATGTATTTCTTAAATAATAACTTAAAATTACTCCTTGATCCCTGGACTGTAGAATGGATATTGTGTCAGCAGGCAGGAAAACAACATTAATCTCTTTGTATGTCTCCATCAGAGCTCTTGGGTGACCAGGTGCATTGTCAATGAGCAATAATATTTTAAAAACGAACTTTGTTTCTGAGCATTAGTTCTCAACAGTGGGCTTAAAATGTTCAGTAAACCATGTTGTAAACAGATGTGGTATCATCCAGGCTTTGCTCTTCCATTTATAGAGCACAGGAAAAGTAGATTTCGCATAAGTCTTAAAGGTTCTGGGATTTTCAGAATGGTACATGAACACTGGCTTCAACCTAAAGCACCAGCTGCATCAGGCCCTAACAAGAGAGTCAGCCTGTCCTTTGAAGCTTTGAAGGCAGGCATTGACTTCTCCTCTCTAGCTATGAAAGTCCTAGATGGCATCTTCTTCCAATAGTAGGCTGTTTCATCTACATTGAAAGTCTGTTGTTTAGTGTAGCCACCTTCATTAGTTATCCTAGTTAAATCTTCTGGATAACTTGCTGCAGCTTCTACATCAGCACTTGCTGCTTTGCCTTAATCCTTTAAGTTATGGAGACAGCTTCTTCCCTTAAACCTCATGGGTCAGCTTCTGCTAACTTCAGACTTTTTGTCTGTAGCTTCCTCACCTCTCTCAGTTTTTATAGAATTGAAGAGAGTTAGAGCCTTGCCCTGGATTAGGCTTTGGTTTAAGGGAATGTTGTAGATGGTTTGATCTTCTTCCCAGACAACTAAAACTTTCTCCATACCAGCAATAAGGCTGTTTTGCTGTCTTATCATTTGTGTGTTCACTGGAATAGCACTTTTAATTTCCTTCAAGAATTTTTCCTTTGCATTCACAACTTGGCTAATTGTTTGGCTCAAGACACCTAGCTTTCAGCCTATATCAGCTTTTGACATGCCTTCCTCATTAAGTTAAGCATTTCTAGCTTTTGATTTAAAGTGGAAAACTTGTAGGGGCTGGTCCAGTGGTGTAGTAGTTAAGTTTGCTGGTTCCACTTTGGTGGCCTGGGGTTTATGGGTTCAGATCCCCAGCACAGACCACGCCACTCATCAAGCCAAGCTGTGGAGGTGTCCCACATACAAAATAGAGGGAGATTAGCACAGGTGTTAGCTCAGGGCCAATCTTCCTCACCAAAATATATATATATATATATATATATATATATATAAATAAAGTAAGAGACTTGCAAATCGTTCTTTCACTTGGACACTTAAAGGCATAGTTATTAATTGGCCTAATTTCAATATTGTTGTGTATCAGGGAGTAGGCAGGTCTGAGGAGCAGAATAGAGAGACTGGGGAATGGCCACTTGGTGGAGCAGTCAGAACACACATGACATTTATCTATTAGGTTCATTATCTTATGGGGCACGGTTCATGGCACCTCAAAACAATTACAATAATAACAAAGATCACTGACTACAGATCACCATAACAAATATAATAATAGTGAAGTTTGAAATATTGCAAGAATTATATAAATGTGTCATGGAAACATGAAACAAGTAAATGCTGTTGGAAAAATGACACCAGTAGACTTGCTCAACACCAGGTTGCCACAAACTTTCAATTTGTAAAAAACACAATACTGGTGAAGCTCGATAAAGCAAAGGGCAATAAAATGAGGTACATCTGTAGATAGGAAATCAGTAAGTATCTAGAAGACTTCAACAACATTATTGAACAATTTTACTTAATTGCCATTAAAAATAATAACAGTATGAGGGCACATGGAAAACTCATCAAGAAAGACATAGTCTAGGCTGTTAAAAACTCCCAGTAAGTTTTAAATTATTTAAATAAAAAGAGCATATTCTTTTACTACAATGGAATTAAACTAAAAATAAATAATAGAAAGATATCCATAAAATTTTCAATATTTAGAAATTAAACAGCACACTTCTACATAATCTATGGATCAAAGACAAATTCATAAGAAAAATGGAGCCAAGAGCATACAATGGAGAAAGGAGAACTGCTTCAATAAATGGTGTTGGGAGAACTGGACAGCCACATGCAAAAGAAGGAAAGTAGTCCATTCCCTTACATCACACACAAAAATCAACTCAAAATGGATTAAAGACTTGAATGTAAGACCCGAAACCATGAAACTTCTAGAAGAAAACATAGGCAGTATGCTCTTTGACATCAGTGTTAGCAGCACATTTTCAAGTCCCCTGTCTGGCCAGGCAAGGGAAACAAAAGAAAAAATGAACAAATGGGACTACATCAAACTAAAAAGCTTCTGCACAGTGAAGGAAACCATCAGCTAAACGAAAAGACAACCTAACAATTGGGAGAAGATATTTGAAAACCATATATTGGATAAAGGGTTAATATCCAAAATATACAAAGAACTCCTACGGTTCAACAACAAAAAAACCAACAACCCAATTAAAAAATGGGCAAAATATCTGAACAGAGATTTCTCCAAAGAAGATATACAGATGGCCAACAGGCATATGAAAAGATGTTCAACATCATTACCTATCAGGAAATACAAATCAAAACTACAATGAGGTATCACCTCACTCCGGTCAGAATGGCTATAATTAACAAGACAGGAAACAACAAATGTTGGAGAGGATGTGGAGAGAAGGGAACCCTCGTACACTGCTGGTGGGATTGCAAACTGGTTCAGCCACTATGGAAAGCACTATGGAGTATCCTCAGAAAATTAAGGATAGATCTCCCATATGATCCAGCTATCCCACTGCTGGGTATTTTTCCAAAGAACTTGAAAGTGCAACGGCATAAAAATACATGCACCCCTATGTTCATTGTGGCTTTATACACAATAGCCAAGACTTGGAAGCAACCTAGGTGTCTATCAAGGGACAAATGGATAAAGAAGATGTGGTATATATACACAATGGAATACTACTCAGCCATAAGAAATGATGAAATCCAGCCATTTGTGACAACATGGATAGACCTTGAGGGTATTATGCTGAGTGAAATAAGTCAGAGGGAGAAAGTCAAAAACCATATGCTCTCACTCATAAGTAGAAGATAAAAACAACGACAAACAAACACATAGCAATGGAGATTGGATTGGTGGTTACCATAGGAAGGGGAGGAAGGGCAAAAGGGGTGATTAGGCTCACATGTGAGGGGATGCACTATAATTAGTTTTTGGGTGGTGAACATGTGTAATCTACACAGAATTTGACATATATTATGATGTACTTCTGAAAGCTATATATTATTATAATCCAATGTTGCTGCAACTTAAGCAATGCTTAGAGGAAAACTTATACCCAAAATGTTTACATTAGAAAAGAATAAAAGTCTAAAATCAATTTTATAAGATTTTAATTTAAGTATGTAGGAAAAAAAAAGAATAAACTCAACCCAAATGAAGCAGAAAGGAAATATTGAAGATTAAAAGTAGAAATCAATTAAATAGAGAACAGAATAATAATGTAGAATGTCTATGAAATTAATGGCCAGTTGTTTGAAAAGATCGATAAAAGTCAAAAGATGTTTAGGTAGATTGATATTAAAATAAGAAGAAACATCAGTTGTTGACATTGGGAATGAAATAGAGGACACTACCACTGAGCTTACCGGAACAAAGCAAGAAATTTCCTTCTCACCATTTCTACTCAAGATTGTATAGGACTTTTAATCAATGCAGAAGGGGAAAAAAAGAAGAAATGAAAATAGTACACAATGAACAGAAAGTAAAGCCTTCTTTATTTGCAAAAATAAATAAAAGTTCCTAAAGCATTTATAACAAAGCTACCAGAACTAAGAGGTTAGCGTGCTTGCAAGAATCAAGATCAATATGTAATAACAGTGTTTCTATATACTAGCAAGGAAATTGTAAATTAAAATTTCAAAATATCTTTTCCATTTGCACCAAAACATGAAATACGTAGAAATAAATATAAAAAATACAAAAAACAAAACTGTGCTGAGAAAAATTAAAGAAGATCAACCTTTATGTGAACAGGGCAATTCTCTTCAAATTGATGTGGGGTATGATGTAATCCAAAACTCCATCAGCATTTTGAAGAAACTGAGAAGCCGAATATTAAGTGTATATGAAAATACAAATACTGAAAATATCCACATCGATTGTAAAAAAGAACAGCAAAATTTATCTCCTTGATTTCAAGATTTATGATAAAACTACCACAATCAAGACAGTGTGGCATTGGCGTTGGGTAAACCAATGAAATAGAAATGCACTCACACTTGTGTGAACAGTTGATTTAACCAAAGTGCCAGGGTAACTCAAGAGAAGAAAGATACTCTTTTCAACAGATGTTGCTGGAACAATTGGATATGTATACTGGGGAGCAAACGAACCTTGTTACCTTACATGATATACAAAAATTAAGTTGAGCCACAAACTTAAACATAACAGGGATAACAATAAAACTGTTAGGAAAAAATATAGGGAAAATATCATGACATCAGATTTGGCAAGGATTCCTTAGAAAGCACACAAAAAATATGCAAGAAAAAGTCTTAAGTGAGACTTCTTTGAAGTTAAAATATTTCACTCTTTGAAAGACTATTACAAAAATGTAAAGTCAAGCCATAGGTGAGAACATTTGCAAATAATTTATATCCAAAATATATTTTTTAGAAAAATTTCCTACGGCAATAATAATTATACAAACAACTCAACTTTCTTTTAAATGGGCAAACAATTTGAAAAGATATTTACCAAAGAAAATCTATCAATTGCAAAAGCACGTGCAAAAAGAAGCTCAGCATGAAGTTGGCTCTGTGGCATAGTGGATAACTTCAGCGTGTTCTACTTCGGTGGCCCACGTTTGCAGGTTTGGATCCCAGGTGCGGTCCGATACCTCCTGACAGCCACACTGGGGTGACGACCCACATAAAAAGTAGAGGAAGACTGGCACAGATGTTAGCTCTGGGACGAGCTTCCTCAAATGAAAAGAGGAAGATTGACAACAGATGTTAGCTCAGGGTTAATCTTCCTCAGCAAAAAACAAACAAACAAGCAAACAAAAAAAGATCAACATAATTCATCATCAGATAAATGCCAAAGACTACAATAAAAGAAAGCAGATCATTGTTGCTTGGAATCAGAGTGGTGGGGAGAGGACTGACCACAAAAGTTCAAAGGGATATTTGGGGAGTGATACAAATACTCTATATCTTGATAATGGTTACCTAACTGTACACATTTTTTTCAAAACTTATCTAACTGTACACTTAAAATGAGTGAACTTTATTATCTGTAAATTATCCCTCTTTGAAATTAATTTTTACAATTCTGTAGATGTTTATTCGGCCTTTGTCACTTAGGGCTTTGAGAAGCGTCAAGTTAAATCTCTCTCCTTTGTTGACAAAATGCCCTTTACTCTTGAACGACTGCCCAAGTTAGTGAAAGTTATCTCACTGTACTTAGCAGGCCATCCATACTTAGTAAAGCAGCAAAGCCATGGTGGCACAATTGCTTAGAATGCTTTAGAATTCGCTGGTCCTCTTGAAGGGTTTAGGAGGTTCTAAAGTAGCTCAGCGGCACCCCACTATTGCACCTTACTCCAAACCCCCATGTAAAATGTCCATCCGTTGGATTTGCTTGCACTCGTTTCTTGATTGATTGATTTTTCCCTCACACATGGTGAATCTCCAGTCATTTCTCTTCTCAAACTAGCTTTACCTACACTATATTTAGTGCCAAGGTTTCTAGTTGTGGAACTAGAAAGTAAGTGGAAGCCACTTACTTTGGTTTCAAAGTTGTTATAGGATTTACCTCTTTACCTGTGGAAATCAGGAAAACTTTAAAGGGTAAATGTGTGGGTGCAGAGCACCATATTAAAGAAGAGGTTTGAGAATTTTAAAGGGAAATTGAGATAATGAAAGTAACACTGTTTCTGTTACTGCACAACATATGAGATCCCAGAAGTATACATGTAAAACAAATCTCTCTCATTCAACTATTTTGTAATCAGGAAATGAACCTTTGGCAATTATGCATCAGATGTGTTTCAATTGTTGTGATAGTAGTGAAATCAGTCAAACTCTGCATTGACTTAAATATACAGTTCTGTCAAAAATGAAAACCAGATGTACATAAGGACAAAACTTCCATTCTGTGGATCCAAAACATGGAAACATGTAGACACTTCAAACTGTATACTAACATGAGGACTGATGGAAATTATTGAAATAACTAACTTCTGGATCTTAATACTCATTATTTTTTCCCTGATTGTTGCCATTAAGATGGATCATAAAGAGGATTGTTAATATCTTCAGTTCTACAGATATTTAAGTCAAAGACTCACAATTATACTGCTACAGTTGGGTAAGGGAAGCTCCACTCAAAAGAGGAGTTGGACTAGAAATTCTTTTTAATTTCTCCAAAAAGAACATGAACATTCTCTTTTATTCCATACTTCCTAAATTGCCAAAATGTAAGAGTCTTTTATTTATTTATTTATTTGTGTGGGGAAGATTCGCCTTAAACTAACATCTGTTGCCAATCCTCCTCTTTTTTTGCCTAAGGAAGATTAGCCCTGAGCTAACAATTGTGCCAGTCTGCCCCTACTTTGTGTGTGGGATGCCTCCACAGCGTGGCTGATGAGTGGAGTGGGTCCGCACTCAGGATCTGAACCCGAGAACCCTGGGACACTGAAGTAGAGCGTGCAGAACTTTAACCACTCGGCCATAGGGTTGGCCCCAAGAGTCTTTTATTTTTGTTTTTGTTTTCCTTCATTTCCAAAGCACTGACTTTGGAGTTATGTTGATTTTGAGGGATGGGTGGAAAAATTAATTAAATTGTTTCTAGTCAAGGTTTTGCTGTGAACAAATTTGCATGTCACAAAATATAATTATACAAGATAAGTGCTTGCATGTAACCATTTCTTAAATAAGAGGACATGGACACACGTATTTCTTAACTTGGTATAATTTTATAACATAAGAAGACTTAAGAATACAAGAGAAAAGAGAAAGGAGAACACATTTGGCAAGAAAATAATTTTACATTAACAAAGGAACACATTTGGAAGGAGTCTGCAATGGTGACATGAAAGGCACTTGACAAGTACAGCCCAACTGAGAAGCACATGTGATATCAGGAACAAAAAAAAGGAAGAAAATAATGTTTAGTTCACCAATAGTGAATAAATACATGATTTAAAACAATATGAAGAAACTTGCAAACCCTAAGGAACCAGCCAAAAATTTTCTCTATGCTAAGAAATAATTGCAAATAGTTAGGAAATCCTCATTTATTATTTACTGACACATCATAGTTTGAACCTAGGGTGCTTTTCAGACCCATAAACATTCATGGGTCTCCTTTCAAGGTAAGTAAAGTGCAAATCAGGACTGTTCACCCCTTTAACGTGGGGTCAAATATACCAAAACCACGGAGTTCATATTAGCAGACACAAGTGCAAGATTCAGAAATTGAAAGCAAAGTTAGGTCAGTATGTGGGCATCAGATCAAATGCAAAAGGCTAAAACTGATGAACTTTCTGTCTTTTTGCCTTAGGATTTAACCAAACAATTGTCCATATTTCTGGAACAGAGATAGCCTTGGAAAATAGTGATGGATAGCAAATTTTGTCTCTGATGCTTATGCATTAATTTTATAGATGCCCCTATAGGAATCTGCCCCTTCCAGGAATCTATTTTCTAAACTCCAATTTTATGAGGACTTGCTCCAAGATATCTGTAAACGAAAAAATAAGTTTTCAGCCTCAGAACATTACTTACTTATTTTAATAAAAGACTTAGAAAAACCAAAACTCTCAGACAACACCTTCTGGTCAGATTCCTGGTTCTCTGCCAATGAGACCAGCTCAGACTATTGACCCCAGAGTCTAATTTCAGTAACTACAGTTGTGTGGTCGTGGTGGTGGGAGAATGAAAAACATAATATTGGGACCTGTCTGGTCAGAGAAAACCTGATCCAAGGAAATAGCCAAAGTCTAGCTTTTCACTGTCGCTCTTCACCAGCTGACTTGGCTCCAAAGTCTGTGGCCAATTGGCCCAGGAGCTCTAAAATCATTAACAACTTTTTTCTTAGTCTAGATCTGATACATTAAAAGCTTATCATTTCATTAAGCTTCTTGAGGACAGAAATATGCCTTAACAGTATCTACCATGAGCCTGAAAAATACTATGTGGTATGTATGTATTTGAAATATAATACCTTGGATCTTTACTAGGTGACCAGTTCACAAGGATATTAATAGTCACTATATGTGTAGAATCCCACTAATAACTACTTACATTAAAATTAAGGAGCCTGATGAAATTATGATTTACCTGCTTGGGTAATTATAATCACTATTGCTATTCATCAGATGAGTCAACTAGAGCTCAGAGAGATTAGGTATCTTGTACAAAGTCACACTACTAAGATATGGTGAAATATTATGGAAGAGCTATTTCTAGGAGCAAGATATGTTCCGATGACCCTCTCAAGGAGTTTTGAAAAGTGAAATTCTGAAAATCCATGAAAAAGGTGGTCAGATAAAATATAGTATGCTCAATTAAATTTAAACCTCAGTAAACAAAATAATCTTTTATTATAAGTATGTACTAAATATTGCATGGGACATCTTATAATAAAAATATTCTATGTTTATGTAAATTTCAAATTTAGTATTTTTATTCACTAAATCTGGCAGTCCTATCCATGATCCATTCATATTGCCGTACATTTTGCCTATGCATTCATAGATATCATGAAAAGCTCTATCAGAAGAATTTTGATAACCAATACGCGTATATTGGAAAGCAAAATCTACTTGCTAAGGACCATGCTGCAACAGAGATATATAAGACAAGGTCCTCTGTTCTTGAAAAGTTTATAGTCAGGTCCTATAGACAAAAATAACCCAGAGGAAGTAACAGAGAGTAGTAAAAGACAAGGAGCTGGTAAGTACTAGATTGTGGGTTACAAAGGGCAGAAAATCAAAACAGCATTGACTAGCCAGAGCAGAAGTAATCAAGGGGGTGGAGAGGATGAATAGTTGGAAAGTGAGCCTGTCTGGGAAAAGTATTATTCGAAATTGCTTCTGATTCTTCCATGTCTGAAGCACAGGAGATTTCAATAAATTTTAATACCTGCTATTGAATGTGTACCCATGGAAGACCGAATTCCCTCCCAAGCAGAGGGCACAAGAAAAATGCAGCCACAAAGGAAAGGATAATGAACAAGTGTAAAAGGAGACAGTGATGTGAAGGCAAGAAGACAACTTTGAATAGAGTAGAGCAGTTGTTCTCAAAGTGGGGTTCCCAGAGGGCAGTATCAGCAATGCCGAGGAATTTGTTAGAAATGCAGTTCTCCAGCTTCACTCAAAAAATACTCAACCAGAATCATCCAGTATTTTAATAAGCCTTCCAGTGACTCTTATGTATAGTAACATTTAATAACTACTGAAATAGAGTCTGTAAAGGCATCTCACTTTTTCTATCAACTGGGACAGCTTGAGTAGAATGTGTCTACACTACAGAGGGTTAATCTCCAATATCAAGTACAAAACTGACAGATACAAAGACAATATCCAGATAACTAATTATCAGAAGCCTCTGATTTCTCCTTGAAACCATTAAGAGTCCCTTCTACATAGCAGAACAATCTTGATGATTAGGAGGTCAAAATTCTTGAACTGACTCTAATATTAAGAAATTTTCTCCTAGAGGCATTAACTCCCACTTTCAAGAATCCAAAGTAATAATTTCATTCTTAAAACAGTTACTTACTTGACCTACTATTGTTAAAATAGTATGATATTATTTTTTTCTAGTAAATCCCAGTCTATTTAACTAAAAACATAATGAAGAAGGTCTTTAGAAAGTTGCTGGTAAATGCTATGATTTTCAAATAGAACTTGAGGATCTAACAGATCAAGGGGATAGTTGACTATTAATGTAAAGTTTTAGGGCAGGTAGTTGTGAACAATATTAACGGCTAGTACGTATCGAGTGGTGGCTGTCAGATTCTCTTTGGAGGCCCATATATGTATTCTCTCAGTTAATCTTTACCAAAACCTCATGGAGTACTATTATCCCCATTTTTATATAGGAAAACTGAGGTATCCAGAAGTTACAAAGCTTGCTTAAAGTCATTCAACTACTAAGCGGGAGAGCAACGTTTACAACTCAGGCAATTTGCCTGCAGAGCACAAGCTCTTAACCATGACAATGGACTACTTGCCATAATTGAGAAAGAGCTCACCACTAAGAGGCAACAACTCTGTGGGATTGTCTGATAAATATTAACTAAGGTATGGAAACAAATCTGCTTCTCAAAGGAAAACATCATTGTGAAATAATGTAGACAATGGACTATCAATAGAAATTTGATAAAACTTTGTAATTGTCTATCAAAATTAGTATTAAAAGGAGATATTTTTAATGTAAAAAAAGAAAAAAGCAACATTTGGGATGGTGCAATTACAATAATTACCCTTTTTAAAGTTTTGAAGCATTCTCTACAAATTAATATTTAAATATCAAAATATTACAGGTTCGAACCATTTATGGTGGCAGTCTTTTAAAATCACGTTACACACACGCACACATATAAACATATGTAAAAAAGATATTTCTTGCATATAAAAACATAGGTTTTTTTCTATTCCAGAGGATATTAAATATAAATTAGGCTATTTTTTTTCAGAGTCGGCATTATGATTATTTGTTCTAGTGCTGTAAGGTATTATGGAAGTTGACAAATGTGAGGCATACTGGTCCAGTAACAAGCAGTGTCTGGCTCATAGTTAGGTATAAGATTGGAGAAGGGGATTGAGATCATATCAAAGAGTACTGTTATGAATATTAAAGACTTTGAATTTTATTTGACATGTAATGATATTTAGAATTTATGTTTTAATCAGGAGTATAATAAGGGATGACTTTCAGGAAGTACAATGTGTCAGATGGATGACAAAGGAGAAAATAGGCACAGAAATGAATTGTGAGGTTATTAAAATTGTCCAGGTGAGAGGAGATGGAGGTTTAAATGAGTGTTTCAAAGGAGTTTAAAGGAGGAGTCAGAAACAAGGGGTATTTCAGTTCGAGAGTCAATAGCAGGTGAGAATGAGAGAGCAGAAGAAGCCAGGGCTGATGGTGAGCCTTTAAGCCTTTAAGTAGTAGGTGGACAGTGGTACTGTTAATGAGAATCACTGAAATAAGCTCTCCAGCCCCCTCCATCATGGCAGTCACTACTAAGACAACTGTTTCCACTTCTGAAAATGACAAGACAAGAGGAACTTCCTCTGAGGTCCCTTGCAGCTCTAATATTCCATAATATTATAAAAATAGATTTGAAATTAAAAGTAACTAAGGCAACGTAACAGAAGTATAATGAATATATAGACATAGGTGTTGGTAGTAGGTTGGGAAATGTTCCTCTGTCAAATTCTGACATTTTTACATAGTATTTGTAAGCATGCACTTACAGAAAATAATCCTAAATTTGAGATAATTGAATCAACTCTTGTTCTTATGTCCCTGTCAGCAATTTGGTGACCCATAACTTGCTGGCAACAGCTGCATCACTTTCCTGTTACCCAACATGAATAGCATTGTAAGATTTAAGTTTTATATTTGGGTTACAGCCTCCAGAATCCCAGCTGACAGTCATCCTCAAGAAATAAGTAAAACACTAAAGTAGCAACCCATTACTCCTACTGCATGGCAACAAAAAAGGTTTCTTCTAATTTCCTTGAAGAATAGCTTAGGTGATCTCTTTCCTTTGCACATCCATTGGGCAACGTGGTCTTTAAAATCAGCGACTCAAATAATGAATGTAGTTCAGAGAAAAGAATCTGGCTGAAAGTCAAAACGTACCAAAGTATTGTTCTTTCCTAATAATTCAGCATCCTGCTGCTTGACTTTCTAGATTCACTTAAAAATTTACATAGTAGAGAAAGTGATAACTTTGGAGAACACACACATTTTCTTCAGTGGTATAAAATGAAATCCCCAAGCCTTACAGAGGGCCACCACCTATCACCTTGGTTCAATGACTTTCATTTTCTCCCTCTTCAAAAATAACTCTAAATACTCCTGCCAGAGCAAGTTTTCTTTTACTTCATCACTCTGTGGTCCAAGGTTTGTCTGTATTTTCCTGTTTTCATGTAGGCCATTTTCACACTCCTAACTGGCTTTCAGTGTCCCCAGTAACTGATCCTACTCAAATTATGCAAATTTATCTTTTTTTAAAATTTAGATCCACTCCTTTACCACCAACACAGCCCACTCTCTGCTGCCTACACCCCTTCCTTTATGTTCCTCCCTCTGTCTAAAATGACACCTCCCTCCTCCTACCTAAATCCTACAAGCTTTTAGGAGTGCTGCTCGAGATCCTCTCTTCAATGACTCTTTCTCTGGTCTACACTGATCTCCATCTTCTCTGGAATTCTACTGGCTATCTGATAAACTTAAACATATCCATGCTTAACTCTTCCATTTGTTTCTCCACTTCAGTTCTACCATTCCAACTAGATTTTTTTCCACAAGAATAGGAAATATGTCATCTTTTTTATTTAACTATTTCAATCAGTACTTGGCCAACTGACGGAGACATATTGTGATGCATTTATTCATTTATTGGTTTTCTTTAAAACTCTCACCTTTGGTCATGGGAATTGAGTGTGGTAGCATCTATCTGAAGAAGGTGTGTGTGTGCGCATGCGTGTTTGTTTAGTAGGTTGATTTAAATAATAGTCGTTGTGTTCACAGTCAACAACATTTAAATACTTACTATGTTTTAAAAAAATTGTACTAAATATATAGTTAAATATAATGCTACAAAATAACCTCTAGAAAACCTCAGTGATATACAACAATAAGCATTTATTTCTCTATCATTTTGCCTGCAGAGCATTTCAGGATCAGGTGATCTAGGCTGGGCTTAATTGGGTTTTATTCCAAGCTCTGATTCTATTCTAGGTGTGCTCCAAGTATCGCTCATCATCCTTGGATTAGGGGCAATTCAAGGTAGCTCTTCTGATGGCAAAAGACAAGAGGAGAAGAGCACAAGGTCAACCACACAAGCACATTTCAAGAGTCTATTCATTTCTTGTCCATTAAGATTATGTTGGTCAAAGAAAATTATACAGCTAAGCACCAAGTCATGGGAAGACCATGGCAAAATGTGAGGGTGAGCATGTATATAATTCCTACAGGGGATTGGTAGATTGAGAAGCATAATTCACTCTACCACAGGGGAGCAGATATGCAAAGCTGACTTCTGGTCAGTCCTGCTGTCTTGCAGTTTATAGTCACTTTAGGGGGACTGAGAAGTCAAAAGGTGATTAAAATATGTAATACAAGTGAAACATGTAAGATCCTTTCCACATTGGTCTAAGGTAGTATAGAAAAACCCACTATTTGTCAGGAAGTGATAGAATAGGTACAAGCTGGTCAGGGCTTCATAGTAATTAGGCTCAGGTTAGGCATCCAGGGGAAGTAAGGAGGTGATAGGTAGCCATAATTAGAAAGAAGGGTATTGAAAGAGTCAAAAAAAGGTATCTTGGACACTATGTTTATTTTTCCCATTTTTCTATGCATCACAGAAATAGAAAAATGAGAAGCTGCCTGAATCTCAGTTGGGCATGCAGCAGGAATCTCCAGCAAAAGCAGTCCACTAGATACAAAAGTAAAATAAATCTCTGGAAGTAAACTATTTAATACTAGAAAGTCTTTAATTTGTATTTTCTCTTCCCAAGAACTCTGTACATAGCTATCACATCACATTAAATTGCTACCTGGTGATCATACAAACATAGCTAAAGATAGGAGGAGTTCTGATGTGGTCAATGCCAGAACAGAGTCATCAGGAATATAAAATGACAACACCATACTGAGTAAAACTTTTAGAATTAAAAAGGATTTGTAAATGGAAAAATAATCTTTCATTTCTCTTTAAACAATTCTCTTTTTGTGTGTTTTCATACCTTTGACAAATGCTCTATTGTTTGGTCTGAGGATTTTCTGGAGGAAAGGTCTAGGAAAAAGCTAAGTTTCATTTGGTTGTGTCAGGAGGAAGGAGTCTTGACAATTACTTTCTCATCTAAAAGTAAGAGTTAGAGTGGATCAGAGGGAGAAGATTGAGTAAATCTAAGAAAAATAGGTCCATATGTCACTCTGTTTCCTACTACCTCATGCTTTAATTTACAAATAATGAGTCACCTTGACTCACTAATTACCCACCCCATTCACCAGGATTGGAATGTGAGTTCGAAGTCCCAAACAGTATTGACACACACTCTGTAATTAATGTAATCATGAGCTGCCATACAGGGACTCAGAATCATGTTCTCAGCAATGTATCATGGCTAAAAACGGTCAAATATTGAAGTAGAGAGTGGCAGTAATTCTGATACCTGGAGTTAGAAAAGAGTAATCCTACTGTGGATTTCCATAATCCAAGACAGAATATAACTTCCTTTTCTTTAGTCCATCCCAAATCCAACACGTTTCCCTACCCCATCACAGCTACATATCCCAAATTTCTGTTCAAAATAAGTTCAGCAGAAAATATATCTGAAGCACATTTATACCTCAGGGCACAGCTATTTAAGGCAAGGTGTTGTTAAATGCAAGAGAATGGAGTGTATTGGCAGGGGGAGGATGGAGTGGATTAGCAGGGGTCGGAAATTCGAATCACACATATACGCGGAGAAGAAACTGGCACTGGGAGGTAGGCAAGGCTGAAGGTGTGGGGTAAATCAGAACAGTGGGCAGGATAAGAATCAAAAGTGTTTGGTCACAAATAATAGATCTACTTACAAGAGGGAATGGCTGTGTCTAGACATCTAATCAGTTCTGAGAATCCTCCACATTCAAGATGGAGATGGAGGTGAACAGTTGGCCTTGTGGAATTTGTAAGCAGGTCATGGGGTACCAGCCATCAGAGACTGGATACTTCAGAGAAATTTGGGTGCTACGTAATTTTAAAGAGAGAACCTCAAGCATTTGAGAAAAATAAAAAGGTATAAGAACTAGAGCATGAGCTGAAGCTCAAGGGCCAGGAACAAGGCAAGACGTGGCAATCAGAACTTAGGTACTCAAATGTCGGAGGCAATCCATGAGTAGAAGGTGACAATGTTGAATTCCTTAGAATTATGTTGGGGAGGGTTTACCAACCTCAGTACTGGCCTGAGAAATTGGGTAGAGGCTAAACTCTTAGTTAAGAGTCAAGAAACATTAGCTATGGGTAAAGAAAATAAGAAGAAAGTTAGTGAGCATCCAATAAATTTATTCTAAAACAGATTGGATTGAAAGCTTCATTTTTATTGGGTAGCAAACTGGTCTTGATAAAAATTTTCCTATTCCCCTTCCCTGAGGCAATTCTTAATCCTATGCTAGTTCAAATGGGGCTTTTTTTGTAAAGCCTGTAGAATCTTTCTTTGCCTTTCTTTCTATGTTTAAACCTAGAAAGTTAAATTACTTCTCTGAGGTAAAAATGCTAGTCTCATTTATTTTAATCACGTGCTCTTAACTTTCACACAAATTCAAATATTCGGTGCCCACGTTGTAAGTCTCACAATGTTATAGACCTGCCCTGTGATTTGTAAGCTTATGAATCCGCCAGAGAGAATGATGATGATGATGATGATGATGATGATAACAGTCATGGGAAATAATAATACCAGCCACCATTTATTGAACACAGAAATTACACCGAGTAAACTTCATCAATGATTACATTTCATATTGACAATTCTGTAATTTAGGTATTATTACTGCATTTTATGGGTCAGGAAATGAGCTCAAAGCATCTAAGTGAATTCCATGAGATGCTACAATAAGTAAAGGAAAGTTGTTTTGCAAATTTAGGCCCCTCCCTATGATGCAGGGCATCTGTTCTAGGGTCAGACAAGTGAGATCCTACGAAACAGCATAAGAAAGAGTGCTTTGTCTCTTCCATAAAGGACTTGAAGTTCTGTCATGCTTACCTCTTGCCAGCTTATTTCCCACACACAGATATTTGAGGATTTATCCACATATATCCATAGCTCCAGTAGGGGAGAACCTAGACGTAATCCTAGAGGAACAGTATGGCTTAGGTATATCTTAAATAACATCCCTGGCAGCAATCAGCTAGGAGGCATTTGACTTGTTTCCGTCACTGATGAAACCCCATCAATTCTCTTCGGAGGCCACAAAGGCACAAGCTGCGAGTATCATTGAAGAAATAGAAAATGAATTTGTAGTTTGAGATGGTAATAGATGCCAATAGTCAGATAACAGATTCCAGATATATTCACACCCAGCTTGCCATTAAATTAACCATTATGACAGAAGAAAAAGGAAAAATCTCAAACAGTTCTTAAAATAAGTCAATCACTTTTAAGAGTCTGAGAGGAAATTTGTAATCCCTATAGCTTCTAATTATTGTTTAAGTGCCTACTTTGTCCCCTGGAGTTAAATTGAGGAAGTCAAGCTATTCTGACATTTTGTAGCGTGCAGGAATCCTGCCTTTCCATTGTCATTTCTCTGAGCGGCCAACAGAACTTCAGACTGATAGAGGATCTGTATGAAGAAAGACTCGTCAGTGGCAGCATCACTGAATGCACATCTTTCATTCAGTTCAGAATTACTATGGACTGAATTCTGTACCATCCCCCCTCAAATTGATATTTTAAAGCAATAACCACAATCAAAGAGTATTTAGAGATGGAATCTTTGGGAGGTACAGTAGTCACCCCTTATCCACGGTTTCAGTTACTGTGGTCAACTGCAGTTGGAAAATATTAAATGGAAAACTCCAGAAATAAACAATTCGTAAGTTTTAAATTGTGGGCTGGTCTGAGTAGTGTGACAAAATCTCACACCGTCCTGCCTGGGACCTGCATTATGCCTTTGTCCAACTTATCCCAGCTGTTGTATGTGCTACCCGCTGTTCAGTCACTTAGCAGCTGTCTCGGTTATCAGGTCGATTGTCTCGGTATGGCAGTGCTTGCGTTCAAGCAACCCTTACTTTGCTTCATAACTGCCTCAAAGTGCAAGAGTAGTGATGCTGGTAATTTGGATATGCCAAAGAGAAGCTGTAAAGTGCTTCCTTTAAGTGAAAAAGTGAAAGTTTTCGACTTAAGGAAAGAAAAAGAATTTGTATGCTTAGGTTTCCAAGATCTATGGTAACTCTCATTGCAATATATTGTTATAATTGTTCTATTTTATTATTAGTTATTGTTAATCTCTTAGTCTGATTTATAAATCAAACTTTATTGTAGGTTTGTATGTACAGGAAAAAACGTAGTATATATAGGGTTCAGTACTATCTGAGATTTCAGGCATCCACTGGGCAGAGAGGGGGCGAGGTCTTGAAACTTATCCCCCCAAGGATAACGGGGGCCTACTGTAATTAGGTTTAGATGAGGTCACAAGGGCAGGACCCTCATGATAGGATTAGCACCCTTATCAGAAGAGATACCAGAGAGCTTGCTCTGACTTCTTTCTCTGCCATGTGAGGACACAGCAAGATGATGGCCTTGTGCAAGTTATGAATAGATCCCATGCTAGGAACCAAGTTAGCCTGTACCTTGATCTAGGATTTCCCAGACTCCAGAACTGTGAGAAAATAAATTTCTGTTATTTAAGTCCCCTAGTCTAGGGTATTCTGTTTTGGCAGCCTGGGCTGCCTAAGACAAGGATCCTTTCCCCCTACCCTGGCATGTGAGACCTGAGGGACCCCCAGCTGGGAGGAAGGGCTCTGAAGACAACATTCCTAATCTCCTCCTGCCATCACATCCCTTTTCTTCCCCTTAGTCTCATCCTCTCTCTTTTCTTTCATCCAATGGGGCCCCTTCGAACAAGCTTTAACTTTTCACTGCAAGTTGTGAGATTCTCCACACTTTCTCAAAACCAGGAGAGGCTTCAATTGTGAAGCTGTGCATTGAGCTTCTCAGAAGGGCCAGTGGTATTCTTACTGCTGTATATCTCTCCTACTCTCTTCTGATAGATGCCACAGCCAAACGTAGCTACAAAAGAAAGCTATTGCCAAATTGCCAAAATGGATGCATGAATAGGCATAAAGAACGAGAAATATTTTTTAAAAAGTAGAGATCAAAGAAGAGAAAAAGAAGGGGGTAGTTAATATTTTAAGTACTGAAAATAAGTGTTTAAGTACTGAAAATAAGTGTTAAGTACTGAAAATAAGAGGAGATGGCAAAATATGAAATGGAAGAACACAAAATTAAATAAGAATTGGCAAAGCATTGGTTCCTTGAGTTCGGAGAAGCTGTAGGGTGAGCAGATCCACATCTAACAGTAGCTTTTTTTTTTAAGTAAAAGATGCTACCCTCCGAGGGCCACTACCACTCAGACAATAGGCACTGTCACGTGGCACAGTTCAAATAGTAATCCCCAAACCAGCTGTGCTGTGGATGGAGGCAGGAGACGTTTGTGTTATATAACAAGGTATCTTGCTCTTTCTCCCGTTAAGAAAGATTCCGTGTTGTTCTTTTTGCCTGTGATGTCCTCTTTCTCTATCCTAGAAATGCTTCCAAACTTGGTTTATGTCTCAGCCTTTCTAGGCTAACTCAGGCCTCAGTGGTCATTTGTATGCTGAACTCCAACAGCACAATGTGTAGGGAACTATATATAAAATTATATTTTTATATATTTTATATAATATATATTACAAAATTATATATATACTAGTGTATAGATAACTATTGTTATCTATAGGCATAATGTTGTACACAGATCTCTAGAATTTACCACTTGGCATAACAGAACCTTTATATCCATTGATTGGCAACTCCCCATTTCCCTCTCCTGCCAGCCCCTGGTTACCCTCATTCCACTCTCAGATTCTGAATTTGACAATTTTAAATACCTTGTATAAGTGAGATCATCCAGTATTTGTCCTTCTGTAACTGGCGTATTTCATTTAGCGTAGTGTCCTCTGGGTTTATCCATGTTGTCATATATGGCAGAATTTCCTTCTTTTCTAAGGCTGAATAATATTCCATTTTATGTATATACAACATTTGTTTATTCCTGCAGCCATAGATGGACATTTAAATTGTTTCTACAGTTTAACTATTGTGAATAGTGCTACAATGAACATGTGAGTGTTAATCTCTTTTCAAGGCCCTGGTTTAAATTCTTTTGCATAAATATCCAGAATTGGAAAGGCTGGATCATATTGTACTTCTATTTTTAATTTTGGAGGAACCCCCAAACGCTTTTTCATAGCAGCTGCACCATTTTGCACTTTTATCAGTGATGTACAAGGTTTCCAATTTCTCCATATCCTCACCAACACTTGTCAACTCTTCTTTTGATAATAGCCATCTGAACAGGTGTGAGGTGACATCTCATTGTGGTTTTGATTGGCATTTCCCTGCTACTTAGTGGCATTGAGCATCTTATTTTTATATGTAGCACAATTTTTGAGTTATAAAAGTGTAGTGGAAAGAGCGAGAGAGAAATTAAGTATGAAGAAACGGGGGAAGGCTTCTTGAAGGAGGTTGGCTTTGGTAGGAACCTTGAAGAGGGATAGAACTCTAGATGAAGAGAAAAGATTGAACAAAAGAATACCTCTTGGGTATGTCCCATTTTTATCTACCACATTCTAAATGTACTTTCTCATTCTCTGAGAACATTCTTTACTCTGATAAATTAGACTCTTATGACCTGTATTATAATTGTGCTATCTGTACCCATAATGTCATTTTCAAAGCATTTTCAAGACATCTTTTATTATTATTATTATTCATAACAACCCTGCAAAAAAGGCACCATTAACCCTATTTATAGATAAGCAACTGGATGTACAGGCAGGTTTAACAGAAGAAGAAAATAACAGGCTTTGGAACTAAATCCAAGTTTTAAAATTTTAAGACTAGTACATCTATAACCTGACAGATTTTCTTTTAATTTAGGAAATAACTTGTCTTATTTTGTGTCTGAGGTAAGAAGACAATATAGAGTATATCGTGTTGCCTTTTAATTCTTAGAAAATGAATAGCTTACTCAATTTTGAACACGCGTGAAAACGTAGATACCTATGCATATTCCTCAAGGTGGCATGTATAGAAAGATATATTAAAATAAACATAGTTTTTAATTAGTGATGAATTTATCACATATATAAAAAGAGTTGCATGAATCTGAGAAAGAGAAATACTTCTTTAAAAAGCTACGGTTGCAATATTTTTCATTAATGACATGATTATTATTATTTAGAACTCTCCTTCAATGGAATTGTCTCATATTTTCAAACACATGCCTTATAATTTTGTATATTTACAACTGTTGAGAGATTCTAAAATATTCTTCTCTCTCTCATCTTCATTTGTTCTTCTTTCTGATGCTTCCCATGGAGAAATGATTTACTCGCCTCTAGGATGCCTTACAAAAGGGTGAAGAATATTTTCAATTAAAAATGTTTGAAGCAGGAGCTGGCCCAGTGGTGCAGTGGTTAAGTTCACATGTTCCACTTTGGTAGCCTCAGGGTCCACCGGTTCGGATCCCTGGTGCAAACAAGGCACTGCTTGACAAGCCATGCTGTGGTAGGCCCCACATATAAAGTAGAGGAAGATGGGCATGGATATTAGCTCAGGGCCATTCTTCCTCAGCAAAAAGAGGAGGATTGGCAGCAGATGTTATCTCAGGGCTAATCTTCCTCAAAAAAATAAAAAATTAAAAATAGAAAAAAATAAAAATAAATGTTAAAAAAATGTTTGAAGCAGAAAACAAATGATAAGTACGTTGCAGAGAATGATGAGCAACCAGAAAGTTGACAGTTTTTTATTATTATTACTCTTTTTCTCTAATATTCCCCATAAAAGGCTTCATTTCCAACGATACTGACAGTGTATTTCCACCATTAAAAATATTTAAGAGTATACTTAGTAGCTCTTGGCACAGGAAAGGAGTCATTTAAAAATCACTCTTATTTACTTTTTATAGAGTCTGCCCAAAAGAATATCAATATGTACTGAAATATGGCAAAAGAGCTATAAGTTTTTCCCATCCAAAAAATTTATCAGCCTCCAAAATACTTTTCGAAAATCATTGTCTCCAAAAATGCACTTGGTTCCAGATTTTGATCAGACTTACTTATCTTTTCCAATGTCAACCCTTTCTTTTAAGCCTTGGAGATCCAGGCTAAGGCAATGCATTACCCAAAGGTGTTTGCAAAGTCTTCATTATTTTCTGAAGGTGATGATTCAGACCCTGAGAGGGGCAAGATGTCTATCTCATCTCCTTATCTTTTCACTCCATTTTTGTATCTAGGATTTAAAATGTTGTCTTCTATGAGAAAAACACCAGGAATAATCTATATTAATATATCTTCTCAATATTTGTATAGTGAATTAAAAAATCAATACATTTAAAACTAAATCATAGAGTATTAGATTCAGTGATTTTGTAAAACAAATAGTTGTAATATATGATCCAAATAAAATTTAAGTCCATTTGTTTTATTGACCAAAATAGGGCTTTTAAAGCTGTAGATAGATACATAGATGTCCAGATAAATGCATAGACATACATACACCCATATTTCAGTTAAACAATTTCTTTACCAAATTAAAATTTTTAAAAAACCAAATATTATGAACAACATAATTAATTTGTGCATTATAAATATGGTCCCTGACAATTATCTCATGATTGACTGTAAAATGCAGTAGCCTAATTTCTTGTTCCATCACCAGTAACTTGCTACTCGTGATCACAGTCCTAACCTCTCTTAATTCTTGTTTTGTCATCAGTAAATGGAAATAACTAATCTTATGGATCCAGTGGGTGGCTGGACCAGCTGAAGCTTGAGTTGCCTGTGTGCTATGATTCTATGGTGTCAACTCAGAACTAAGATGTTTTTTCTCCTCTTTTTGGTGAAGAAGATTGGCCCCAAGCTAACATGTATTGCCAGTCCTCCTCCTTTCTCCTGAGGAAGATTGTCTCCAAGTCAACATCTGTGCCAGTCTTCCTCTACTTTGTATGTGAGATGCCACCACAGCATGGCTTGATCAGCAGCATACAGGCCCATACCTGGTATCTGAACCCACCAACCATGGGCCGCTGAAGCAGAGCCCATGAACCCAACCACTACACTACCAGATTGGCCCCCCCAGAATTAAGATTTTGGATCAGCTGTGTACTCATTATTTCTTTTAGTTCTATCCCATTTCTGTCTTTTCTCCATAATTTACCACTTCTCTTTTCTCATGAAAATGTGAGAAAATATTATTTTCTTATCATCATAAAAGAATCTCCTTCATATCCTTGAAGAAGTTTGACAAAAAAAAGCTGTTCCAGACCAAAACTAATCACTGAGATACTTTCCAGCTCCAACGCTAATCTACATTTACTACCCGTTCCTCATCCAATGAAACTGACCTACCTTCATGTATTTCCTGCTGCAGAGATATTGTCAGATTGAAATAAACATTTTTAAAGGACCTTGATCCTCCAAAAAGAAAACGACTTATAAAAAGGTTGCTAGATCAAAAGTGCTTTCATGGTTGAGTGGGCTTTTTCAAATGCCATAGACAATGTTAGAATTTCAGAAGATTATTAGAGAGATAGGAAGTCTGCCCTGCTTTTGGGACTTTTCTTAGTCTCAGCACTGGAATGCAATAACCATTCAGAAAGGGAGAGGATTTTAAAATGTTCTAATGTCCCCAAACCTACTCTGTTAGTCTCCATGACCAACCCCTATATTTTGGCATCATATGTACGCATCTAGTTAGTGATTTAGAGAGACTTCCTGAGGACAAATCACTAAGACTTTTATTCTTTTGCCGTTATGTCTCTCTGCCTTAAATAGCCACTTAGTGCCTCCTTAGTAAGTTAAGCACTAACTAGAAGGCCTTAAATGCAGCCTGTTATTTTGGTAAATTATTAGATTACCACAACATATTGAAACAATTTGCTTGCTAACATTTTTGCATGGTTGTTCAGATAGAGAACAAGTTTCTGGAAAAAGGAGGCACTGACTTCTTAAACTTGGCCTTCCTCCTGAATTGTTTAACTAACTTAATCATTTAATTAATGCTAAATTATGAACATAAGTGTTGTCATGTGAAGACAATAATGAACACATCCAGCTAATTTTTCTTCCTCAAAATGTACTCACTCTTCATTTTCCCAGTATTACTCTTATCCTCCTTCTCCTAATTTGTCTTGCACCTCTCTGAGCTTGGCTTTCTTGACTCTAACCTCTGTTGTGCTGCTTAGAGTGAACAAGACAATTATCTGCTAAAAATCCTTCAATTACTCCTAGTGCTTAGAACAGTGATTTCCAAAGTGAGTGTATCATTCTCCTGCCCAGGAGTAAACTTGACAAATTATTCATGTGTAGGAATAAGATATTAGAATTTCCATTTATGATTTATCACATCCTTTTAAAGTATGTTCTGTTTGTGTGAATGTTTTATAGTGTTTTCAATATACTGGTACAATAATACTTGATATCATTCATAAATAAATATATTTATATTAAAAATGTATTCTTAAAATATTATTAGTGATAAAGCTACACAATCAAAATAAGATACCACTACACACATATTAGAATGGCTAAAGTTAAAATGACTGACCTTACCAAGTGTTGGTGAAGATGTTGAGGAACTAGATTTTTCATATGTTGCTAGAGGGAATGTAAAATGGTACAACAAAATTTAAAAATAGTTTGGCAGTTTTTTAAAAAGATAAATTTACAACCCACCAGATGATCCAGCCATTCCTGTCCCAGGTATTTACTCGACAGAAAAGGAAATGTACGTCCATACAAAGACCTCTACATGAATGTTCATAGCAGCTTTATTTGTAACAGCCAAAAACTGAGCACAGACCAAGTTTCCATCATCAGGTAAATGGGTAAATGAGTTGTGGTATGTGCACTTAATGAAATACTTCTCAGCAATAAAAAGGAATGAGCTACTGGTACCAAACAACGCAGATGAATCTCAAAATAATCACAACTGCAAAAAGAGGCCAGAGAAAAAATAGTACACATTGTATGATTCCATTTCTGTAAAACTCTAGAAGATGGAAATTTAATGTACAGTGAAAAGAAAGCAAATCAGTGGTTGCTTGGAGATGAGGAAAGGGGACAGGTGGGAAAGGGAAATAATGAAAGGATATAAGGAAATGTTGTCAGTATTGGCTATATTCACTTATCTGCATTGGAATTCCTATTTAATGGGCATATACATTTGTCAAAACTTAGGACAATTTAAATATATGCAGTTTGTTGTATGTTAATTATACCTCATTAAAGCTGTTAAAACAATTTTTCTTTTTAAAGTTAGGATTCCATTTGCCAAAGAAACAGCCTTACTGTGGCCTGTGAGGCTGTTATGTGACCTTTACCACCTTATCCTCCGGCAGCTACACATACTCCAGTTACTCTAATGATAAATAATTGCTTCCATACCTTTAGCTGTTTCCTATCTTGATTCCTTTGCTCATCCTCTTCCCTCTGCCAAGAACACACTTCCCTGGTTCTTGGCTGTCAAACTTTTATTAATCCTCAAAGACTCAATTCAATTATCAGCTCCTCTAGAAAGCTTCCCATGGCTACCTAAGGTCAGGCTAGGTGCCACTCCTCCGTGTTTTGCCAACACCGAGGACATACTCCTATCTTTGTGCCAGTAATTATCAGCACATGTGTCTCTTCTCCCCCTTGAGGACAGGTCCCTCATTTATTCACCTGGATACTCCTGGATAATAGTTTTAATTGTTCAGTACAAATCTATTGAAGTAATGTAGGAAAACAAAGTGTAGTAGACAATGTGGGGGCTCTTATCCTGCAAATCGTGCTGTGGTGTGTGAGATTACACCAGGCCAAGTGTTTTCTGAGGTTAGGTTGAAGGCATTGTTTAGATATATCAAATATTCATACTGTTATTTTATTGTATTTGCAGCTAACACATCCATTTTCACAGTCACTGGGAAAATACGCTCTGTTTCTTGTTGTAGGAGTTGATTTATAGCACTCTGTTTCCTGGTTACATGTGCTAATGCTTAATATATCCACCTGGTATACAAGAATCTGTATGTAAATTTGCAGGAATAAGCAGCAGGATCCAGGGTGGATTTGATATGATTTAAACCAAATCAGTTTAACTCACACTTTTAAACCACAATTTAGATCACTTGTGACAAAACCTAGGCTCGATCATGATTCCTCCATTATATGCCCAACTATATTTTGATAAAACCATATAATGCATGTGATTCAAGATCCAGAGATGCTGAAATTTTTGTTTAGAAGACTGTAAGTCTTCTTGACAGATTTAAAGAAGCAATTAAAAAAATTTTATTTTAGTGTAATTAGAAAACCAAATTGTATCTTGTTATTTTGGTTATTGGATCAAACGCTCTAATGCTAACTGTCTTGTCTCACTCTGAATGCTTGCTTTTTAACATGAACAAGGTTCTTCTGCTCCTTTATCACCCCTTTATTAAATGTTTGTGGGAGATTTTTGTGCTCCCCTGTAATAATAGCCATTTTCTTCCAGGACTAATTCCACCCCCAATCTCTATTCTTCCCATATGTTATCCAGTCTTTGACTTGACCAGGGCAATAAATTCTGCCAGGACTAAGTTTTTCCATCTTCACTGCCATATGCTTCAAAAGTATTTTATTCCATTTCCTTCTCTCAATAGACAAGGGGGTTCCTGCCTCCTCCAACACTTAACTTTATTTATAATCTCAATTTCAACCATTCCTATCTCCCTACCTTCTCCATAGCATCTGAATTGTCCACCTACTTCCTACCCCACCATACACATACATCCCAAGAGTCCTGTTTCAGAAGCTTTTAGAGATGCATAGTTCTTGATTTGCTTATAGTGAAGTAGACTTGACCCAGGTGCCTCTCTTTCTGTGTTGCTGAAACAAGAACATGCCATTTAGAATAAGACAATCTTTCCTATTTTTTTTACATAAATATAGGTTAGTTGAGTTATTACTGCTAAGTCAGCATGAGTCAAATGCTGACTTGCACTTCCCAAATGTAAGCTTTTTCTGGTTGTTTATCAATGGATTAGAAATGGAATATGTCTTCCCATTTTATCCTGCTTAATGTTTCTTCACTTTCCAATTTGTCTATTTAGCGTATATTATCTCAAGAGACAGTATGGCATGGGCAAGAAATAGTTCTTAAACCTATAGAAAGAAAATCTATTATAAGAAAGTTCAACAACAAATATTAATTTGTAACCCTTATATGCAAGTAATAGTCCTAGCCCTAAGATATGTAATAAATAGATTGCTCCATTGGACTGAATTCCTCCCCTTCTCCTTGTCCACAGCTTTGCCATGTGGCTTTTCAGTGCCTTCCACCTCCATGGGTCAAGTGTGCTTTGTCACTATTTGAAGTTGAGTTTGATCATGTGACTTACTTTAGCCAATGGAATGTTAGCAAATATGATATAAACAGAACCTTAAAATTGCTTACTCTTTTGGGCTTACTTCCTTCATCTCTATCATCTCCATAAGAAATGTGAGTCCTAGGTAGCCCATTGTCCATAGTTCCCCAAGTCCAGATACTCTGCTTACTCAGTGTTTCCAAAATTAATCATTGACTAGGGTACACTTTAACACCATAAAATTCATGAGATTCTTTGGTACACACGCAAATGGCAATTTATTAATTTCACTGTAATTTTCATATACAGTTCACATGTTTTCTCTGTTTTCTGACCTACATGGGAATTTAGCTATAATCAGAAGTTCCTTTTTGGATAGAGAGTGTGAATACAGGTCAATTAGCAGAATTTAGCAGCATTTCTGCAACTAAGATAATTGTAAATATTCTGCCCCAGTATCATTACAAATTATTATGTTTTCATATCAGATTCTCCATCTCCTGAGCAGAGCTGGGTAAAAATTTAAGTTTTGTTTTCTGGTTACTTTCAAGCTCTTCTCTTTTCTTTCTTTTCCTAACTTTACATATATATATATGAGTGCATGTGTATGTATACACACCTACAAATATGTACATGTGTTTGTAGGTGTGTGTTATAATATATGTGCACATGGGCATGTGTATATGTATAAGTGTATGTGTGTATGTGTGTGCGTGTGTACATTCTTGAGGTAATATTCTTAAAGTTATGTAGTTTATACAGGGTTATAAATAAAAGCTATTTGTTCTGTTGATTATCTCCATCTGTCTATATATATTTCTATTTTTCGCTTATTAATTTTAGTTGTCCCTATTTACCTCCTGATGTGATATATAAAAATTGACTATTCTAACTATTGCTGAATATCCTTTTCTTCCTCAAAAAATGAAATCACTATTTTATATTCCTTCAATTTGTTAGTTTTGTAACCTTATCATGTCATTATTCCTTTGGCTCTTGTTTTGTCAAGAAACCAAGCTGTGTCTAGGTTACCCACTTCATAAGATGAGAAAACTATCAATCATTTCCTTCAACTCTGTCCCTCTACCACCTCTAAACTGCCTTTATTTGTATTTTTATTAACAAGGTTTATAGCATTTACATTATAGTTCATAATTAATTGCATGTTCTGTGCTTTGTCTATATGTTGATTCTAAAGATTGAAAATCAATAAAGTGTTTGCTTCGTTATGACTAAGCATATAATATTTATATGCAGTTAATTAATATATTATTATTGTAATGCTTTTGTTATACATCCATTGCTTTTTCTAGGGTTTTAAATTGTCTTTTTACTTGTATTGTTTGAATTTAATTCTGTGTTAATTTGGAGGGTTGAATTGACAAAAAGGACTTGTATGAAGCATAGACGTTACTCAATGCCAAACTTTGGTAATGATAAAAAGGATATAGGTATGATCAAACATTGGCATGATCAAAACATTATTTCCCCATAAGAATCCTAAGCTGTCACATGAAAGCTTCAAAAAGTATCCCTTTCTCCTGCATTAGGATCTGTTTTCATAGTAACAGATAAATCCTGAGCAACATAGACAGAAACAATGTTTGCAGAAGAACAATTCCCATTTCAATACTCCTCCCCTTTATGACCCATCAATTACTTAGCTATGTGCCATGAATTTATAATCCAAGATATATGTACAATAAGCACTCTAGTCAAACAAGATATATTCTGTTAGGAAACTTTTATAGGAAAGGGACTTCCAGGTATCTTTCCATTAATAATGCTATTTACAATTGTACAAGTATGCCTGCTCAAGCTCATTAGCAGATTTACAAGAAAATGTTATCTTAGTCATTCATTTTGCCTGGCCAATAGAGAAGAAATGATTAACAGGACAGCTGTTAACATTTTTCTTACAACATCCTTAAGATTTTTCAATTTCTAAAAGACAGTATCAAATTTCTAGACTAGTCTAATTTCCTTCACTTCCCACTCTTTGTCCCCCTATCTCTGATACCTCTAATCAGGAGCCCATCAACTTTTAAAGTAACTTCCCAGGAAAAGTTGTTAAGAAAGATCAATACTGTGGAGTTCTTGTGTCTTAGAAAATATCTATACTATCACATTTGATTGATCCTAAGTTCAAAGTAATCTTTCCTCAGAATTTCAGAGGCTATCTTAAGCATGTAGTACAGCTAATGGGAAATATGAGATATGTTTGATTCTTACACCTTTATGGGACAACTGTATGTTTGTGAATGTGCAGTACTGGACTTTTAGGTGGAAGAGAGTAAAGATAAGTTCATCACATTTTATTGCTTCATTTGTGTATATCTAATGACTGTCATCAACTATTCTGCTAGTTATTTTAGAAACAATTTATTTCCAGAGTCATATCAATTGACTGTAATTAGTTGGATATTTCATTGGCATTTCCAATGTATGGAGGGTGAAACTTTACAGAGAAGGCTCACTTTGGGAGACTGGGGAAAAGTTATACCATTTACTAACCATTTTGTGTATAATAATGCTAAATGTTTTACACCATTGTCGTATGTAATCTTCACAGTAATCCTGAAGTTGGCCTATCTTTCTATATACATTCTAGTCTTTTTTACATTTCAGATAAATAAAATGAGGTTTTGAGAGTGTAAATTTGCTGCTAGAGCACACAGATAATATGCAGTTGAGGTAGAAATTAAACCCAGAACTCCCTTGCCTACAGCCCACTCACTAGATTAAATTGCCTTCCTTTCACACATAGAATAAAATGACCAGCTTAAGATCCTTCTAGTCCTCTATTTTTTGCCAAGACCAACAAACTCTTCTTCTAACATTAACTGAATTGCTTTCAGACGTTCTTTTTTCAGTCTGGAGAAATCATTTCTCTAAGGATAGTTGCTCAGGATCTGTTCCTGGTCTAGATCATTGGCCAGTTTTTCATTCTAGCTGAATGGAGATGCTCATTTATTCAAATCCACACAGTAATGTCCATTTCATAGTCAAAAAGACACACTTCAGTTTCTTCTTAAAAATATCAACCATACTAAGATTTTGACAACATAAGGCTTATAGCACTCAACAGAAATGATCTGTGCAAGCATACTAAGCTAAAAATGAAGGAGATAAAAGTAACTTTCACACAGTTCGCTGGGGTCCATTTCCTTGGTGTGATTGGCCTGCATTCCACAATATAGAGCTAATTGGAGAAAGGAAGTCAGGCGGTGTTGGCTACACAACATCTAGATTTCCAGGAGGAAACAGAAAGATAGAAATATAGCTAGAATGAATAAGGGAGGGTTTTCTGCTCCAGCCCTTTATTTGATGCATATTTTGAGCAAGGGCTGGACTTTGTGACATACCCAAGCTGTTACTTACCCCAGGGAAGTGTCATGTACTGCAGAGCTGTGAAGCTGTGGATGCAACTGCCTGCAGTGAAGCTCCAGCTGATCCGCTGTGTTGAACTCGGGAGCAAGCACAGTCCAAGGTTTGAGGGGAAGGAATAGATTGTGCAAGGTGCCATTTGTGTGAACAGGTTTTTCAGACTATGGTATCTCAATGATTCTCATTGTCTATAACAAACTACAAAATTAAAATCTGAGCTGTGGCATATGAATTTTACTATTGATTACAGGTTTTACCATAATTTTGCAGTGGAAATGCCTATACTGTGGATATTTCCAGGAATCATGCAAAGCAGGATTGTGCCACCTAGAAATGATCTATGAAATAAATAACCTGAAAACATTCAGGCAACACAGGCATTGATTCAGGAACTCAGTGTGTAAAATATCAACCCTGGTTACCTGGCTTAGACTAAGTGCACAATACATTTTAGTTCGCTTTGACTCTAACTTGACTGTAAATTTTTTTTAATTTTACTTATGTATTTTTTTAATTGCAGTAACATTGGATTATAACAGTATATAGCTTTTGGATGTACATCATAATATATTTTGAATTCTGTGCATATTATGTCATGTTCACCACCCAAAGACTAATTATAATGCATCTCCTCATATGTGAGCCTGATCACCCCTTTTGCCCTCCCCCCTTCCCCTACAGTAACCACCAATCCAGTCTCCAGTGCTATGTGTTTGTTTGTTTGTCATGGTTTTTATCTTATACTTATGAGTGAGATCATACAGTATTTGACTTTCTCCCTTTGATTTATTTCACTCAGCATAATACCCTCAAGGTCCATCCATGTTGTCACAAATGGCCAGATTTCATCATTTCTTATGGCTGAGTAGTATTCCATCATGCATAAATACCACATCTTCTTTATCCATTCGTACTTAGATGGGCACCTAGGTTGCTTCCAAGTCTTGGCTATTGTGTATAATGCCGCAATGAACATAAGGGTGCATGTATCTTTATGCCTTTGCATTTTCAAGTTCTTTGGATAAATACCCAGCAGTGGAATAGCTGGATCATAGGGGAGATCTATTCTTAAATTTATGAGGACACTCCATACTGCTTTCCATAGTGGCTGCACCAGTTTGCAATCCCACCAGCAGTGTACGAGGGTTCCCTTCTCTCCACATCCTCTCCAACATTTGTAGTTTCCTGTCTTGTTAATTATAGCCATTCTGACTGGAGTGAGGTGATACCTCATTATAGTTTTGATTTGCATTTCCCTGATAGCTAATGATGTTGAGCATCTTTTCATATGCCTGTTGGCCATCTGTATATCTTCTTTGGAAAAATCTCTGTTCAGATCCTTTGCCCATTTTTCAATTGGGTTGTTGGTTTTTTTGTTGTTAAGCTGTATGAGTTCTTTGTATATTTTGGATATTAACCCCTTATCTGATATACGGTTTGCAGATATCTTCTCCCAATTGTTAAGTTGTCTTCGTTTTGTTGATGGTTTCCTTCACTGTGCAGAAGCTTTTTAGTTTGATGTAGTCCCATTTGTTCATTTTTTCTTTTGTTTCCCTTGCCTGGTCAGACATGGTACTTGAAAATGTGCTGCTAAGACTGGTGTCAAAGAGCATACTGCCTTTGTTTTCTTCTAGAAGTTTCATGGTTTCTGGTCTTACATTCAAGTCTTTAATCCATTTTGAGTTGATTTTTGTGCATGGTGTAAGAGAATGGTCTACTTTCCTTCTTTTGCATGCAGCTGTCCAGTTTTCCCAACACCATATTTTGAAGAGACTCTCCTTTCTTCATCATATGCTCTTGGCCCCCTTGTCGAATATTAGCTGTCCATAAATGTGTGGGTTTACATCTGGGCTCTCGATTCTGTTCCATTGATCTGTGTGTCCATTTTTGTGCCAGTACCATGCTGTTTTGGTTACTATGGCTTTGTAGTATATTTTGAAAGCAGAGAGTGTGATACCTCCAGCTTTGTTCTCTTTTCTCAGGAATCCTTTGGCTATTCTTGGCCTTTTGTTGTTCCATGTAAGTTTTAGGATTCTTTGTTCTATTTCTGTGAAAAATGTTGTTGGAAAGTTGAAAGGGATTGCATTGAATCTATAGATCGCTTTAGGAAGTATGGACATTTTAACAATGTTAATTCTTCCAATCCAAGAGCACAGAATATCTTTCCATTTCTTCGTGACTTCTTCAATTTCTTTCAACAATGTTTTATAGTTTTCAGTGTACAGATCTTTCACCTCTTTGGTTAAGTTTGTTCCTAGGTATTTTATTCTTTTTGTTGCAATTGTAAATGGGATTGTATCCTTAATTTCTCTGTCTGCTACTTCATTGTTAGTGTATAGAAATGCAACTGATTTTTGTATGTTGATTTTAGATCCTGCAACTTGACTGTATTCCTTTATTATTTCTAAAAGTTTTTTAGTGGATTCTTTAGGGTTTTCTAGATATAAAATCATGTCATCTGCACAGAGTGACAGTTTCACTTCTTCTTTTCCAATGTGGATCCCACTTATTTCTTTTTCTTGCCTGATTGCGCTGGCTAGGACTTCCAACATTATGTTAAATAAGAGTGGTGACAGTGGGCATCCTTGTCTGGTTCCTGTTCTTAGAGGGATAGCTTTCAGATTTTCTCCATTGAGAATGATATTTGCTGTGGGTTTGTCATATATGGCCTTTATTATGTTGAGGTGTTTTCTTTCTATAGCCATTTTATTTAGACTTTTTATGATAAATGGATGCTGTATCATGTCAAATGCTTTCTCTACGTCTATTGAGATGATCATGTGATTTTTATTTTTCATTTTGTTAATGTGGTGTATCACGTTGATAGATTTGTGGATGTTGAACCATCCCTGCATCCCTGGAATGAAACCCACTTGATCATGATGTATGAACTTTTTAATGTATTGTTGTATTCGATTTGCTAGTATTTTGTTGAGGATTTTTGTATTGATGTTCATCAGTGATATTGGCCTGTAATTTTCTCTTTTTGTGTTGTCTTTGTCTGGTTTCGGTATCAGGATAATGTTGGCTTCGTAGAATGAGTTAGGAAGCCTCCCCTCCTCTTCAAATTTTTGGAAGAGTTTGAGAAGGATAGGTATTAAGTCTTCTTTGAATGTTTGGTAGAATTCACTGGGGAAGCCATCTGGTCCTGGACTTTTATTTTTTGGGAGGTATTTGCTTGCTGTTTCGATCTCCTTACTGGTAATTGGTCTATTCAAATCTTGTACTTTTTCTTGGTCCAGTTTTGGAAGGTTGTATGTTCCTAAGAATTTATCCGTTTCTTCTAGATTATCTAATTTGTTGGTGTATAGCTTTTCATAGTATTCTTTTATTATCTTTTGTATTTCTGAGGTGTCCGTTGTAATCTCTCCTCTTTCATTTCTGATTTTATTTATTTGAGCCTTCTCTCTTTTTTTCTTGGTGAGTCTAGCTAAGGGTTTGTCAATTTTCTTTATCTTTTCAAAGAAGCATCTCTTGGATTCATTAATTTTTTCTATTGTTTTTTTAGTTTCTATATCGTTTATTTCTGCTCTGATTTTTATTATTTCCTTTCTTCTGCTGATTTTGGGCTTTGTTTTTTGTTCTTTTTCCAGTACCTTTAGATGCACTTTTAGATGGTCTATTTGGGACTTTTCTTCTGTGTTGAGGTACGCCTGAATTGCTATAAACTTCCCTCATAGAACTGCTTTTGCTGTATCCCACAGATTTTGGCATTTCGTATTTTCATTTTCATTTGTCTCCAGGAAAATTTTAATTTCTCCTTTGATTTCTTCATTGACCCAATCGTTGTTCAGTAGTATTTTGTTTAATCTCCACACTTTTGTGGTTTTTCTGATTTTTTTCCTGTACTTGATTTCTACTTTCATACCTTTGTGGTCAGAAAAGATGCATGGTATTATTTCAATCTTCTTAAATTTATTGAGACTTTTTTTGTGGCCTAATATGTGATCAATCCTGGAGAATGCTCCATGTGCATTTGAAAGGAATGTGTATTCTGAGGTTTTTGGATGGAATGTTCTGTATATATCTACTAAGTCCATCTGGTCTAATGTGTCCTTTAAGGCCAGTGTTTCCTTATTGATCTTCTGTTTGGATGATCTGTCCATTGCTGTAAGTGGAGTGTTAAAGTCACCTACTATTAATGTGTTACTGTCTATTTCTCCTTTTATGTCTGTCAATAATTGCTTTATATATTTAGGTGCTCCTATGTTGGGTGCATAGATATTGTTGGATTGTTCCCTTTATCATTATGTAGTGCCAGTCTTTGTCTCTTGTTACAGTTTTAGTTTTAAAGTCTATTTTGTCTAAGTATTGCTACCCCCACTTTCTTTTCTTTGCCATTTGCATGGAATGTCTTTTTCTATCCTTTCACTTTTAGTTTGTGAGTGTCTTTAGGTCTGAAGTGTGTCTCTTGTATGCAGCGTATACCTGAGTCTTGTTTTTTATCCAATTGTCCACCCTATGTCATTTGATTGGAGCATTTAGTCCATTGATGTTTAAAGTAGCTATTGATAAGTATGAATTTATTGCCATTTTGTTTCTTTTTTTTTCCTAGGTGTTTTAGTAGTTCTTCTCTGTTCCTTTCTTTTTCTCTTGCACTCTTCCCTTGTGATTTGATGGCTGTCTTTAATAATATGTTTGATATCCTTTGTCTTACATTTTTGCTTGCTTATTATAGGTTTCTGATGTGTGATTACCACGAGGATCCTATTTAATATTCTATGTATATAAGAGTCTATATCAAGTTAATGAACTCTTTAGCTTGACCTCTTTCTAAAAGCTGTACTTTTTTGCTCCCCTCCTCCCTCATTTTACATTTGTCAAATCATATATAGTCTCTGTTTAGTGTGTGTCTATCCATTACCCTCTTATCATTGAAATAGGTGGTTTTAGTACATTTGTCTTTTAACCTTGATATTGTCTTCACAGGTAGTTGATCTGCTACCTTTACTATAGTTTTACCTTTACAAGTGATTTTATCACCAGGTTATTTTTGTTGTTGTTTTGTTTTGTTGATAATTTTTTTAATCTCTATTTGTGGTTATTGCTTTCCCACTTAAGTAAGTCCCTTCAGCATTTCTTGTAGAACTGGTTTCTTGGTGATAAACTCCTTTACTTTTTGCTTGTCTGAGAAGCTCTTTATCTCTCCTTCTATTCTGAATGACACCCTTGATGGATAGAGTATTCATGTAGGTTTTTTCCTTTTAGCACTTTAAATATGTCGTCCCACTCTCTTCTAGCCTGTAGGGTTTTGGCTGAGAAGTCTGCTGATAACCTGATGGGCTTCCCTTTTTATGTCACTTGTGGCCTTTCTCTTGCTACTTTTAGGATTCACTCCTTATCTTTAATTTTGGACATTTTAATTATAATATGTCTTGGTGTGGGCCTCTTTGGGCTTATCTTGTTTAGAGCTCTCTGTGCTTCCTGAACATGGATATCTGTTTCCTTCCTCAGGTTAGGAAAATTTTCATCTATTTTTTCTTCAAATAAATTCTCTGCCCCTTTGTCTCTCTCTTCTCCTTCTGGGACACCCATAATCCGAATGTTAGCATGCTTGATATTGTCCCAGAATTCCCTTAGACTGTTCTCTTCTGTCTCATTCTTTTTTCTTTTGTCTCTTCTGCTTGGGTGATTTCCTCTAGTCTTTCGTCTAGCTCACTGATCCATTCTTCTGCATCCTCTACTCTGCTATTGAGTCCCTCTAGTGAGTTTTTCATTTCCAGTATTGTATTCTTCATTTCTGATGTTTTTATTTTATATCTTCCAGTCTTTGCTGATGAGCTCACTGTGTTCATCCAGTCTTCTCCCAATATCTGTGAGCATCCTCATGATATTTTGTTTGAACTCTTTGTCAAGTAGGTTGCTTGTTTCTGTTTCATTTAGTCCTTTTTCTAAGGTTTGGTCCTGTTCCCTTGCTTAGAAGGTATTCCTTTGTCTCCTCATTATGCCTCTTTCTCTGTGCTTATTTCTATGTATTAGGTGAGTTGGCTATGTCTCCTGATCTTGGAGAAGTGGCCTTATGTACGAGATGCCTTATGAGGCCTAGCAGTATGCTTCTCGCTCGTCACCAGTGCAGAAGATCTAGGAGTGACCCCTTTGTGGGCTACTTGTGTCCTTCTGCTGTGGCAGGGTTTTTCCCACTGCAGGTACCCAGGGAGTGTAGTCTTTCCTTTCCTGGCCAGCTGTTTGTAAATCATGTTTGGGGAGCCTCTGCGCCATTGGCTACAAAGTCTATCAGCACGCTCCTATTGCAGTTTTCCTCTTAATTGGGTTGGTACCCAGTGGAGCTATTTGTTAGGGTCAGGAGCTTAAAGTTGTGATAGGCCTCGGGCCTACAAGGCTATTGTCAGTTCTCTTAGGAGTGTAGCTGAGTGGGGCTGGCCCTAGACATGGGAGCACTCAATTGTTTCAGGTTTTTGAAGGTGGGGCTGATCCTTTTTATGGCTATTTGTGAAGCACAGGTCTTCTGCCATTGATACTCCTCACCCCCCACAGGACCACACACACATTCAACACAGTCCTGGTCTGTGCACACTTCTCAACCCCCTGGAGCATACCCCAACACCACACTTCAGAGGCTCCCACCTCTCCCCCAATGTCCCCCACAGTTCTCACACAGTCCTCACACAGGCCCTGCCCCACAGAGGCAGACACCCTTGCCTGCCAGTAGAGGATCAAGGCACCCAGTCAATGCAGGCTGAAAAGTAGCCTGAGGGCTTCCTGTTAGGTGGATCCAGTCCCTAGGGTGGGTTGCCTGCCCTAGCTGAACTGGATTAAACCTGTGCTCTAGTGGGTGTGGCAGACCCCTGGGCTAACAGGCCAAGGGATTTACCTCAGTGGCACCTACTGGGGGTCTGTGTCAGCAAGCCTGGACCAGTTCAGAACAATGGCCCCCACCAATGTCTCAGTCTCCAGAGAGGTTCCTCCTCTCACCAAGATGCCCCCAGAGCCCACCAGGTGAGTGTCATTTCACCAGAGGACTGTCAGCCTTCTCTCAGGTGAATTTAGGTTGCTGCAATGAGTGAGTTTGTGCATGGGCCCTTTAAGACCTGAGTTTTTTTGGCTGTTGGCCTATAGCTTTTCTGGGGGTGTCCTCGCTACAGTTAATAGCCAGCAAAGCCAGACAGTAAGATCCCCATCTCAGGCGGACTGAGTTTGAAGGAAGCTTATAGCAGTATCGGCCTGCTCCAGACCTCATTCCTCCAGGGAGGGCCACATACCTTAGGATGTCTCCTGCCTGGCCAGCTGAGAAGCTCCGCTGCTCTCAAAGGTGGTTTTTTTCCTCTCCAGCAGGAATTTCTGCCTCTTCTACCTTAGTCAGGATTGTCCCTTGTTGTGGGGGTTCTTTTTATCCAGTTTTCAGTTTTGAATCTGGGGTAATTTTTCCAAAAATTGTTGTAATCTGGTTGAGTTTGTGGGAGGAGATCAGTTCAGAGTCTGCTTACACCGCCATTTTGACAAGAGATCCCCCCCTTGGCTTCTCTGATTGGGAGGCTTGCAATACCAGATGAGCACCCAATGGAAGGTCTGGGAGTTACAGTAACTTGATCTGCACAGTGATGGTGCTGGCATTCTGCCTCACCTTTCAGAGCAAAGGACCTGTACATTTTATATTTTTATTTTTTACTCATTTTTCTAACTCAAATAATTGAGATGTGTGGGGCAGCATTTTTTTCCTCAAAAGTTTTTGCTAAATAGCACTATAATGTGACTGCTTCCTCAGTCTCTCCCAATGGCAGAGCAGAAAGGAATAATTTAGATTAATGATGTGACTTCTCCAGCACTGAAAATATAGTGATTATTAATTATGAGACCCTAAGTTAGTAATCATCTGTGTCACAGTTTCCTCATTGCAGACATAAGAGTTATCTATTGTTGCATTAAAATTACCCCAAAACTTACTGGTTTAAAACAACACACATTTATTATCTCAGAGTTCCTATACATCAGGAATCTGAGCATGGCTTAACTGAGTCCTCAGCTTTATGATCTTTCACAAGGCTGGAATAAAGGTTCAACTGGGGCAGGATCTGCTTCCAAATTTATTTATATGGTTGTTGCAGAATTCAATTCCTTGTGGGTTTTTGGACTGAAGTCCTCAGTACCTTTCTGGCTATTACTTGGAGGCTGACGTCCATTCCTTTTCCTGTGAGACTCTTCCACATAGCAGCTTGCTTCATCAAAGTCAGAAAGAGTGAGAATCTGCAAGCAAGGCTGAAGTCCTTGTCTTTTATAGCCTATCTCATTACTTTTGCCATATGCTATTCTTTAGAAGTCAAGCCAGTAAGTGTAGCCCACACTCAAGGGGAGGGTATTATACAAAGGCATGAATACCAGTAGTTGAGGCTCATTGGGAGTCATCCTCTAAGATGATCCTCTAAGATCATCCTCTTAGATCCTCTAAGATGACTCCCATAATGAGTAAAGCACCCATAAGAGTCTCTGGAATATATTCAGTATTCAATAAATGTTAGCTACTGTTATTCCTGCTAACAATATTAATAACCGTATGTTCACATAGTGCTTCCTTGTTGAACTAAAAAAATTCAAATATTTTGCCTCATTCAAGCCTCTTTGACAATATTAGAAAGAATAGATATTATTATACCTATTCCATAAATGTGGAAAATGTTAATTATTGGAAATTAATTTTGTATTTGGATATCTGGTCCTGAGTTTCAAAGGAAAAGTTTCTGAGGAAAAGGGAGGAAGAGATGGGGAAAATGTGCCATATAAACATCTTTCGCCCCCATATTACCCAAGGATGGCTTGTGGACTGGTACTGAGCACACCTTATGTTTGCATTATCTATAGCTGCTCAACAAACCACTCTATAACAGTGGTGTGAAACAAGGACGTTTATTTTCCTCACAAATCTAGGAGTTAACTAAGCTCAGCAGGAAGTTCTTATTTTAGTCTCTCAAGCATTGGCAGTCCAGTGTTGCCTGAGGCTGAGGTCCTCATTTCCATGTTCTGGAGCCTGGGCTGGGCAGTCTAACACCACTGGGGCTCGAACAGCTGGGCATCTTTCTGTCTGTCCATTGTCTCTCCTTATAGGCTCTCCTCATGGCTTCCTCAGGATAGTCAGGCTTCTTAAGTGTTTGTTGAAGACTCCGAGAGTGAATGTTCCAAGATGAATCAGCAGAAGCTGCATGGCCTTTTCTAACCTAACTTTAGAAGTCACACAGCATCATTTTCACTGAAACTTATACATCGGGACAGTCACAAAGGCATGATCAAGTTCAAGGACAGGGAACATAGAATCCACTTCTTCAAGGGAAGAATGTGAAATATTGTTAAGTATGGTTAAAAACCACATGACTATAAAAATTTTAAAAAGTCAGCAAAACTCGTCTTTCTCTTTCTCCGTTCTCTTTTCTATGTATTATCTTGGTTCCTTTTCCGTATTTCTCTCCTTTACACTAATGTAGTTATACCTTTTTAAGAGTTCTTTATATTCATTTTCATCGGTTTCTCAAATTGTTTCTTGGCTTTAGCTTCAGAATTGTCTAGTCACAGTGAAATGCAGCAAGTTCAAAGCATGAAAGACCATTAACTGAAGCCATCATACCTTTGAGTCTCCATGCTTCTCTTTCATCATTTTCAGGCTTTCATTTACCTCATCTTGCTCATCCTCATTACTCTTCCTTATCTCAAAGATCTAATGCATCAATGAGCTGGTGGGAGGTCTTAAGCACACAGCATGTGTCTATAAACAAGGGCTTACAAATTCATATGCAGGAGATTTTAGAGCTAAGAAATGAGGAAAGAAAAAAGGAAAGCTACTTTCTATGTAACTACAAACAGCATTACATTCACTGTGAGCACATCTGACTTCTGTAAATTGCCAGTGTATCCTAAGCAAAAGCAAAAATATATCATTAAGCAATAAATTTTAAATTCATTACCAAGCCTATTAAAATGGAGTCACAGTATCTTCTTGAGATATTAAAACTGTTGTATACCATTGGTGTTAAACATAAATATCTGCCTCAGCACAAGGAAGCAAATTATAGAGCATGGAGAAGATTCAAGAAGCCATGATACTTGGCAGTATAGGAAATCTGTCATGCTTACAAGTTTCTTCATCTCTACCTCAAAACCTGTTCTGTTATCCTCTGCTCTCCACCTCTAAACAGAACACAGAATTCCATATTAATTGCAACTTATCTTCAAGATAAGTTCAAGAAGTCACATATGATTCAGTCAATGCCCTTCAGCCAAAGACAACTAGGAGCGCACCTGTGGTTGAACAGGTTGGGTATGCTGCTTGTTGCAATGATGAAAAACACATATCATGGGGCTTCTCAGTCAGAGAGTGTTAAAAAAGAATTAATACAAAACTTGGGGTTGTGTTAGTTTTCAGGAGAGTTGAAAGAGGCAAGGCTTTGCCATGGCTTAGATGCTATTATGAAGTGTGGTTAATTACATGACTCCTTGTTATAATAATTCTTATCTATAAAGAAGAATAAACTAAGGCTAAAATTATAATTGATAAAGAAACAGCAGTCATTCGTTAGCCAGGAAAGTGATGTGTTTGGTCATTTCGTGATGTGGCTATTTTTTACGTTTTGTCTGTGTGTTCAGACACAATTACAAAGTAGTCTGGTTTTGCTGTATCCATCATGATCACAGAGCGGCTTTGTTTAGCCTTGATGTTTGGCGAACTTGTTGATGTTCTACAGGTGAGCACCAAAACACAGCTGATAGTACCAGGCCCCAGCTGTCAGGAACTGCTTTCTTTTTTTCCCTACCTCAGAACAAATTGCTTAATTTCCCTCATCTTCAGTTTTCTTCCTTTTAAAGTGGAGGTATAAGAATATTACTTACAAGGCCGGCCCTGTGGCCAAGTGATTAAGTTCGCGTGCCCTGCTTCAGCAGCCCAGGGTTTCGCCGGTTTGGATCCTCGGTGCGGACATGGCACCGCTCATCAAGCCATGCTGAGGTGGTGTCCCACATAGCAGAAACAGAGGCACTCACAACTAGAATATACAACTATGTACTTGGGGGCTTTGGGGAGAAGAAGAAGAAAAAAGAAGATTGACAACAGATGTTAGCTCAGGTGCCAATCGTTAAAAAAAATACTTGCCTAATAAAATTATTGGTAGAATAATACTAATAGACTCTCTTAAGAGAAAACTCATTTAGTTAGAGCTCAATACATTTCAGCCTCATTCCATCATTACCTTTTTAAAAGATCCTTCCCATTCTACATCTCAGTTTCCTAATCTTTACATTGGACTGATAAATTTTCCCTTATAGTTGTTTTACCCTTGAAAATCTATCTTCCTTTTGCTTTTATTTTTTTCCTTTTCATAAATATTTTTTTAGTTTGAAATAAAACACATATATAGAAAAATACACAAAACACAAATCTGAAGGTCGACACTGATGTAAAGACATACTCCCCAGTTTAAAATGAGGAGGAAGAAGTAAAGGAAAAGGAGAAGGAGGAGGGGGAGGAGGAGCTGCTGCTCCCATGGCGTCTCCTGTGTTCTAGCCCGAGCCACATCATCGTCTTCTCCCTAAAGGTCTCCACCACCCAGAATTTTGTGGTAATTAATTAACATAAATTGTTTAACTGTTTTTATAGCTCTATCTTTGTTAGTAGACTAGATGTCAATCTTTAATGAGTTTCGAAAATCACACTTATTCCTAGAGGAAAAGACTGAGCATGTAAGTAAGTTTCTTTGAGTGTGGATGTCAAAGAACAAGCAAGAACAAGTAAAACAGTTGAAGAAGCGCATTGGTAAATGTGATTCAGAAGCGTACCAGCCCCAAATGAGGCAAATGGAGTTGACTTTTAGCATCTCCAGCCATTTCACCTGTTCTTCAAGTTCCTAGTACTTAAGGTCCTCATCCTGTCTCCTTATCTGCCACTGGGAGAGGCTCTTTTTTTTTTTTTCTTTTCCTTGAGGAAGATTAGCCCTTAGCTAACATCTGCTGCCAATCCTCCTCTTTTTGCTGAGGAAGACTGGCCCTGAGCTAACATCCGTGCCCATCTTCCTCTACTATGTATGTGGGACGCCTACCACAGCATGGCGTGCCAAGTGGTGCCATGTCTGCACTTGGGATCCGAACCAGCAAACCCTGGGCGGACGAAACGGAACGTGTGTGCACTTAACCACTGTGCCACCAGGCTGGCCCCAAGGGAGAAGTTCTTATATCATCATTTTTACTTGATTACAAATGTGTATACTGTAGGGTGAGTGTAAATTACTATTCCCTCTTTATAAAATTTTGCATTTTAAATATTTATTCTTTTTATATTCCTGCTGATGGAATTTTAGGAACCAGTTGATAAAGAAAAATGACATTTTGGACACAGAAAGGTTTCCTTGGCAATTCTAATATCATATGTCACAGAAAGATTTCATTATTACCTTTGAAAAATGACGCTTTCTCTGTTTGGTGATGAAAAGAGACCTGCACCAGAAATAAGTAGATTTAAATTCCAGGCCCAATCTAACTCTGTGATCTTGAGGAAACCATTTCAACTGTGCTTGTCTCATCATTTGATTAAAATCTGCTAAGTATTACCTCAATTTTAGGTAAGTAGTGATACAGGGAGTAGTGACATAAGGCTCTAGCCTAACTTCAAAGAGCACTGAGTTAGTGAGGGAGACAAGGAAGCGAGCTCCCAATTTAAACATGGTATGATGTGTGAAATGAAAGAGGTGCCCAGAATATGCTACAGGAAATCAGAACAAAGCCACTGGACCCTAACTGAGATGAGAGAAGACTTCTTGAGGAAGGCTGAGTTTGAAGGGCCTGAAGGAGTCAGCCTGGTGAAGAGGGGAGCGAGGAATTCTAGGCAGTGAAAATACAAGCAGTGAAAGAAGGCACAACGAACTGTATGTAGCTGTAATGTGGCTTCATCTGTAAACTGGAGTTGGAGACTAATGGTTTCATCTGTAAATTGGAGTTACAGAGCCGTGGGGGTTGAAGAGAAAAATCATATCTGTTACATTAACCTTGGGGTCCTGGAAGCAATGGGGAGCTATTGTAGGTTATTTAATAGGGGAGATACGTCATCAAATTTTCAAATTAAAAAGACTACTCCCACTCCAGTGGGAAGAAAAGATTGGAGAAAATAGATCAGAATTGAGGACAAAGAAAAAAATTAAAGACAGTCTCAGTAATAAGCTTGAAAATAAGTTTGGCAGAGGCAAGTGATTAACCCAGTTTAGACATGTTGATTTTGATGTTTCTGGTAGAGGTGTAATAAATATTTCCTCTTTGAATGAATGAATGAATAAAGCAGCTATTTAAAGCCCAGGATCTTAAATCTGAACTATCAAATTGGATGATGTCAGCATATAGATAGTACTTGAAGTCATGGAAATGAATATTATTTAGGAAGTGAGAAGAGGAGTATCAGACGTCCCCTACCAGATGTGAAAATGTGGCTGGGGTATTGAAAAGCCCTGCAGCAGTATCCTTGGTCTTGATTTGAGTATAGGACTACAGGTCCTCAAGTACTGAGTTTGGATACTAAAACCTGACATATATTATCCTACAGAGTTGCTAAGTCCATTGTGTGTCTAATATTTAAAGCTCTGGTAGGTGTGCCCAAGAGGTATGAATAGGAATTCCAATTGCAGCAGTGTCTCTAATTTCAAAATATTAGAGGAAAAAACATCTTGATGTCTATTAATAGGGCAAAAATAGGCAGATACATTTTAATACAGTTACCTAAGGATATGCAGTAAAATGAACACATTAGGGTTACATGTATCAACATGGAAAAAAAATCTTAAAAAAACGCAATGACATGCATGATATATCTTGTAAGATGCCCATTATCTATAATCTGCAAACATAGAGAACTGTGCTATATATTTTATATGAATATATACATATGCAAAAATATCATAAAAACGTGATAGAAATATAAACTCCAAAATCATGATAGAATTATTTTCTCAAGGGAGAGGGAGGAAGCATGAGGGTTTCAGCTGTGCGGTAACCTTTTAATTCTTGTTTTAAATATTGATTTAGTATGTCAAAATGTTAGCATTCAATATTGAGAAATATTACTTCATGTTGTCTTGCAGGTTTTCGAGCTTTATATAACATGCTCAATATATTATTCCCCAACTTCCTCTACTCACTCACTGTTATGTTTTTTGAGATTTATCTGTGTTGGAGTTGTCTTATTATTCCCTGTTCTCTCCAGTATGTTTAAAATACTTGAAAAAATATTTTTAAGAAAGCAGGGAGAGGAGATGAATAAACAAACACACAAGAACTAAAAAGAATGTGAACCCAGAAAAATTATCGGAGACATGGCTCTGAGTTTGTTACAGTTTCTTCTATAACGGCCTCACCCTCTATGTGTTCCTTCTGGGAACAAATCAACAGGCTGACTGCACAGCTATAATTCCTCCAATCGCTCCTCCCTAAAGCCAAGTGGGTCTAGGTAGTCTGGCACATTTCTGATGTAAAAAGTGGTTTTTGCAATTTTCCTTCATTTTACCACCTTCATCTTACACCTGGAAAGGCAGTAGTTCCACCAGGAGACTATCACTTTCTCTAACATATTATCTTTTTCTGCCCTCTGATACAACCTCCAGTAGAAGAGGTGTTGAAGAGTTTGACTTTACAGTGCTATAACAGAAGGCAGTGGAAGATAGTAATAGTCCTTATGGATGGGGGAAATTAAGGTCAGGAAGCCATAGAGTTGATAATCAGTGTCACAATAAGGGTCCCAAGAACAGGTCCTCCACACTTAAGCGTAGATGGGTAGTGATATGTCTCCAGTCGAACCAGAACACTGCTTTCATTCAGCTGCTCATTCTTGTAGTCTGGTAGACATATTCCATGTACTATGGTACGATGAAAGATATTTTGAGGTATCTCTTAGTTAGCTATACTTCCTCCAGGTACTAGCCTGCTTGGAGGTTATTACTAGTATTGGGAATTGTAAGAAAATATCAAAGTTAAAAACCATAGTTGTTCTGAAACAAGGAAAAGGGAAATAGTGAGTTGTTTTAGGCAATAAACTGTAGGAAGTAGGTAGACAAATCATGTTGCTAGTGGTTGGGATAAAAGTTTGTGTAAATATCTAAAAGTTGAAGGATTTTAAACCTAATTTCTGAATGACATGCTTTTTTGGTCATTTATTTTTGGACCTGAGGCAGTAAATATGTTGATTATTTGCAATGAACCTTGAACAGCCCCACCTAAAACTGTGATACAAACCTACAGTTACAGAGTCATGCCCTTGGGGGAAGAGAATGCTATTGATATACAACAGTGGAACTCAGATGGGGTGATGCTTCCCCCCAGGGGACATTTGGCAGTTTAACATTGTCTGGAGACATTTTTGGTTGCCACAACTTTGGGGAGGGAGATGTGTTATTGGCATCCTGTGAGTAGAGGTTAGGAATGCTGCTAAATATCCTGAAATGCACAAAACACCCACACCCACACCACCATCCCCACACGCCACCCCCCCAAAAAGATCATCTGGTCTAAAATATCAATAGACCTAGAGCTGAGAAACCATGTTGTAGAACATAGTGGTGTCTAGAGCAAGGTAGGGATTGATGCAAAAGAAATGTGCTAATCTTAAGGCTTCCATCCACCACAAGGATAGTGTCTTTATTGTGGTAGGGTGATAAGTCAAAATTGAAACCTAATGTGCTGTGTCCCTTGGATTCATGAAGTGGTCCTTTTCTTTGGACAAAGTTGGCACTGATGCCAACATCTTGAACTATGCCATATCAGTCATGGGACCATCATGAGCCCCTTTTTAAGGCTTTACCTAGACCACTGTAAGAGCCAATTTGGCATCATAGCCTTGGATGAGGACATCCTTGATCCAAGTACAATTCAATTGCCCTTCTTGGAAGCATCCAGATTACATGACTATTAAAAGGATTCAACATTTCTCTCTATGTTTTTAAATTCATTTATCTCATGGTTTGCTTAAATGTAGTACTAAAGAAAGTAATTTAGAACCTCCAAGACTGGTAACTCTTCTGAGGATAGAGTCCATTTACATATTAATCCAAGCCCAAGAGATCATTCAACAACATAAGCTTTGGAAAACAGCTTGCTTGATGAATATAGAAAATTTCAGGATGATGTGAAAACAAGACAATCATGTGGGAAAAGCCACGCATTTCCAGATATAGACAAGGTTGTAGATGCTGAAATGCCCACCTCTGTAGTATCTTTTCACACAACTGAGTTGATCCAGAAGGTCAAAAGATGAGCATGAAAATGAGGTAACTAATAGTGGTAACTAAACAGAGGCCTCCACAGAGGAGGGAAAGCAAGTAATGAAACCCAGCTATCAGAAGGGACCAAGATTTTGTGGGAAACGTTATCTCTGGGGCTCATAAGGAAGATCATGTGCTGGATTGAATTTGTAACTCACATGCCAGATGAGTCATGCGAGTACTTCCATGAAGCAGGTCAGTTCCTCTACCTCCATACAGTCAAATACCTACTGCGGCATGGTGGTATAATTGCCTAACAATCACTCACTGGGCTTAGCACTATACATACATTTTAATTCTCACAACAATCCCCTCAAATAAGTTCTAATAGTGTTACAAATTCACGGATTAGGAAAATGAAACTCATAGCGTTTACCTAATTCGCTGAAACTCACATGGTTCATAACTGATGGCACAGGGATTCATCCATAAGAAGCCTGACTCCAGAGTCCATCCTCTTAATCTCTATGTTGTTCTGTCTATAAACAAAAAGAGACAGAAGGCTTCCCTAAATTGCTACACTTATATACAGGCCTCTTACCCAGTGGTTCTGGGGACTCATGGACCACTGAGACCTTTTGGAGGATCTTTGAGGTCAAAATAATGCATGTAGGCAAACCAATGAATTTTAATATGACTATATGAAAAGCTCATCAATATTCTTTCACTTTTTATTTTGCAACTAATTTCTAAGAAACTACCATTTGTTGAGTTTTGATGTAGCGTTAAAGAAGAACGTCTATAATTCTCTGAAAGATTGTTAAAATATTCAGTTACAAGTTGAATATAAAAGCAGATCTAAAAATGTAGCTGCTTTTTATTAAGCTGCATGTATAAGACACACCCTGATGTGTATCCAATGCCCTTGTAAAATCCCCTCCCTTTTGGAATCTGTAGCTTTCTTCCAGCCAACAGAATATGGCAATAGTGATGGGCTATCACTCCCATGATTGTATTTCATTATGTAAGACTTCATCTTGGCATACTAGAGAGAGAGGCTCCCTTGCTGGCTTTGAAGAAGGAAGCTGCCACGTTGTAAGAAAACCATATGGCAAGGAATTGCTATTGAGCTCTAGGAGCTAGAAGTGCCCCCTAGCAACAGCCTAGAGGAAAACAGGGACTTCAGTCCTACAGCTGCAAGGAAGTAAATTATGCCAGCAATCCACGTGATCATCCCCAGTTGAGCCTTCAGTTAGAAACGTAGCCCAACACCACCTTGACTGCAGTGCTGTGAGACCCTAAGCAGAGGATCCACTTCAGTGAAGCCTGGACTCCTCAGCTACAGCAATTGAGATGACAAGCGATTGATGTTTTAATCCTTTAAACTTGTGGTAATCTGTTAGGCTGCATAGGAAACTAATGCACCACACAGTAAAGAGATTTGTAAAATATATACTTTTCATATTAACATGGAATGGGTCCATTATTCTTACTCTTCAATGAATAAATGAACTTTTTAAACATTTCTAGGTTTCAATTTCTAACAGTTAATACCGATAAATAACATGAACAAAAGCTCTTTGGGAAGCTTCATTAATTTAAGCATGTTAAAAATGTGGAGAACCATTGCCCTATCCTAACTTTTTCATTTTCCTCTCCAACATTGCCTCACCTTTCCAGCACAAACACACTCTAGCCATAAAGAAGTGTCTCTATTTTCCTAGTACGCTGAATATTTTCAAGTTTCTGTGTCTTTTCCAACAGTGAATCAGTAATCCTCTTCCTGTCTTTGCCTAGTGAAATCCTGGTCATCATCCAATGTGAAGCCCACACTTTACCTCCACTCCTGAGCCCAGAAAGCTGAACAGCATAGTGGTTAAGAGCACAAGGACCTGAACTGCCACCTACTCCCAGCCATGTGACCTTGCACAAAGTACATAATCTCTTGCGGCTTGAGCTCCGCATTGTGGTAAGAAGGTGTAAATCAACGGGGAACTGTAAAAGTTAATTGATACAGAAAACAGTAATTGGGCTATAATAACAAACTAAATAAATGCGAATAATGATGAGATAATTGTTTTTGAGAATGTGCTATATACTAGAAAGAAAGGGTTTGCGTGGTGTATTTGATCCTCCTAAAAATTCAACTGCAATTACACCCATTTCATAAATGAAGAACCTGAGATTTAGAGAGTTGAAGAATCTTGCCCAGATCTCACAGGTAGTTCTCTGACCTCAGACTTAGGCTCTTGACTGCAGTGCCCCCTAATGTAGACTGCACTTTATGTAGACTTCTGTTATAGCGCTTAGTTGATTATCTTTTGCTTTTTTAACTTCTGCTTGTTTTGCTTCTCCACTTAAATCAATAAATCATGAACCACTCTCTTTGAGTAAGGTATGTCTTCAGCCTTTTAACCTCAGTGCCTATCACGTGTCCTGTTTATTTCCTTCCCATCATTTAGTATACACTAATTATTGTATTTGTTTCCATATTTTTTGTCTCAGGGACAGAAAGTTGGGCTGTTTTTCCCTACTATATTTCCTTAGTGTCTAGAGCATTTCCCAATGTAAATTAGGCATTTGTTAAATGTTTGTGGAATGAGTAACTGTGCCTGATGAACAGAAAGTAAGAAATTGATTGCTCTTAAAAATGTCACTCTATTAAATTGTCCTACCACAAATATGAGCAATCCAGGTTTTCACCATCTCCCACATTGTGTCTCATCATCCAAGCATCCAAGAATATTTGCTTAGTCTTTCCCCAAATTTAGATGCCTTTACTTGTCCTTTCTAAGTAAAGTGACACACATTTGTGAGAGACACATTATCATTTTGAAAACGAAGTTCTATTTGAATCTTTTTCTCAAGCATCCCAGCTCACAGTGACTTCTTCCTTTGATAACGATCTCTGCTAGATATTCATTTATTAAAAGTAAGTTTTTCTGAGCATTTACTTAATTCTACACACTGTCCTGGGTCTAAGGATAGAACATGGAATAAGAAAAAAGGCTTCTGGGGCCAGCCCTGCTTGCCTAGTGGTTAACTCCTGCATGCTCTGCTCCAGTGGCCCAGGTTTGGTTCCCAGGTGGGGAACTGCACTGCTGTGTTAGTGGCTATGTTGTGCTGGCCACCAGCAAAGCATGACTGCCTACATACTAAAAAAGGGGAGATTGGCACAGATGTTAGCTCAGGGTGAATCTTCCTCAGGAAAAAGAAAAAAAGGTTTTTTCAGTTTCTGTACAGAAAAGAAACAATCAACAAAAATAAAAAGGCAGTCTATGAAATGGGAGAAAGTATTTGCAAACCATATATCTAATGAAGAGTTAATATCTAACGTACATAAAGAACTCATACAACTCAGTAGCAAAAAACCCCAAATAATTCCATTAAAAAATGAACAGAGGATCTGAATAGACATTTTTTCGGAGAAGACCTAGACATGTCTATGAAATAGACATTTCCTGTCAGGTACACGAAAAGGTGCTCAGCATCACTAATCATCAGGGAAATACAAATCAAAATCACAATGAGATATCACCTCACACCTGTTAGAAGGGCTATTTTTGTTTTTTTGAGGAAGATTCACCCTGAGCTAACATCCGCTGCCAATCGTCCTCTTTTTGCTGAGGAAGATTGATCCTGAGCTAACATCTATGCCCATCTTCTTCTACTTTATGTGTGGGACGCCTACCACAGCATGGCTTGACAAGCGGTGCATAGGGCCGCACCCGGGATCCAAACTGGTAAGCCCCTGGCCACCAAAGTGGAACATGCAAACTTAACAGCTGTGCCTCTGGGCTGATCCCTAGAAAGACTATTAAAAAGAAAAGAGATGTTGGTGAGGATGTGGAGCAAAGGGAATCCATATACACTGCTGGTGGGAATGCAAACTGGTGCAGCCACTATGGAAAACAGTATGGGGAGTTCTCAAAAAATTGAACGTAGAAATATCATATATTCCAGCTATTTCACTTCTGCATATTTATCCAAAAGACATGAAAACACTAATTTGAAAAGATACATGCACCCCTATGTTCACTGCAGCATTATTCACAATAGCCAAGATATGCAAACAACCTAAAAGTCATCAATGGATGAATGAATAAAGAAAATGTGATATAGACAATGGAATGTAATTCAGCCTTATAAAAGAAGCAAATCTTGCCATCTGCAACAACATGCATGAAGTTTCTGACATTATTCTAGGTGAAATAAGTGAGACAGAGAAAGGCAAATACTATATCATATTACTTTGATGTGGAAACTAAAAAAGAAGAAGGTGGTCTCATGTAAACAGAAAGTAGAATGATGGCTGTCAGGGGATGATAGGTGGGGGAAAGTGGGAGAGATTGGTAAAATGGTACAAACTTTCAGTTATAAGATGAATAAGCTCTGAGGATCTAATATATAGCATGGTGACTATAGTTAATAATACTGTATTGTATAACTGAAATTTACTAAGATAGTGGATCTGAAGCATTTTCAACAAAAAAAGTAAATATGTGAGGTGATGGGTGTCTTAATTAACTTGATTCTGGGAATCCTTTCACAATTTGTGTGTATGTATATATATATATAGGGGGGTGTGTGTAAATATATATATATATATATATATAAAATCATCATGTTTTACACTTTTAAAATATTATAATTTTGCTTGTCAATTATACATCAATACAGCTCAAATATAGATGTATATATACTATATATTTACATATGTATATTCTGCTTTATTGGTATATATGTGTATATATCTCAAAGAAGGAATCAGCTTTATTGAAATATATATCCAAAGGAGATGAAATCACTCTCTTGAAGAGATATCTGTATCCACATGTTCATTGCAGCATTATTCACAATATCTAAGATGTAGAAACAACCTAAGTGCCCATCAACAGATGAATAGATAAAGAAAATGTGGTAGAGTGATGTCCTCAAAATGGCAAAGTAGTTCTCTACCATTTCCTCTACAAAGAACACTGATGTTGACAATCACCCATGGACAACAGTGCCTTTGGAAGTCCAGGAATCCAGTGGAGAAGTTCCAGTACACCATTGGAACAAAGAGAAGTCTGGGGGCCAGCTCCGTGGCTGAGTGGTTAAGTTGGCGCGCTCCGCTGCAGCGGCCCAGGGTTCGGATCCTGGGCACAGACATGGCACCGCTTGTCAGGCCACGTTGAGGCGGCGTCCCACATCCCACAACTAGAAGGACCTGCAACTAAGATATACAACTATGTACTGGGGCAAGGGGCTGGAAAGAAAGCAGAAAAAAAAAATCTGAAATTAGAAGCATTGAAGAAGGTAAGAGGTAGAGTTTACTTTACCCACATCAGCCCTTTTTCGAGGTGGCACAGTTCAGTGCCAAGTGACCTTATTAGCCTGTGATTTCTCCCATGGGGGAGAGTGAAAGCATGTGAGTGAGTGCCAGGCTTCCCCACCTTTGCAGACACTGCCAGAGACCAATGTTTTTCTTGCCCCATCCAGAATACTGAGGTGTGCTGCATGAATTGGGGAAAGGGAATGGCTGAGAGAACAGCAGTCAGGGCTCTCAGAAGGCATCAAAGGGATGCAGATCCTACTAAGCACTTTGCAGACTCCATGTCCTTGGGCTGCTGGAGATACATCACCGGTATATCCCCCAAGTAGCCTGTGGGCACCCCCGACACTCTATGTGTCTCACCAACATGGACCTCATCTCCATGAGCATCATCCTTTGCTTGATTTTGAGGGCAGTGAAAGTGAGACTTTGTCAATAACTGGTGAACACACATAGAAAGTCAGACTGACTCTGCAATTTTGGGAGAAACCACACAAACTTAAGCATTCAGCACCATCTCTAGGGAAAGCAAATGGGAGTCTGTCATCACCCAGCGTAACTTTGTAAGGTCAAAGAAAAGGCATAAAGCTTAAGAATCTCCCTTACCCCAAAGAGGGGACAAGAAATGTGCAACAGGCATATCCATAGAAAAGTTCTTAGAAATCCTTGAAATCAATAACAGGGTGATGTAAGGTATTTCTCTCCAAAGTCAGTCAGTAAAGATTGGAGTTGATGACAGTTTCTTCAAAGGTGACGATAACAATGCAAGACTTTAATCAACACAAAAAATCAAAGAACATGACACAACTGAAGTAACACAATAATTTTCCAATAAACAATCCCAAAGAAATGGAGGTATGCAATTTTCCTGATAAAGAACTCAAAGTAGTTGTTTTTAGGGAGCTTGGTAAGCTATAAGAAAACGCAGGATGATAATTCAATAAAATCAGAAAAACAATACTGGAATAAAAAAAAGTTTAACAGAGAGATAAGAATCATAAAAAGAACCTAACAAAAATTATAAAGCTGAAGAATACAATAAGTGAAATGAAAAATATAATACAGAGCATCAACAACATGCTTAATCAAAGAGAAAAAAGAATCTGTAAGTAGAATACAGGTCACTTGAAATTATCCAATTAGAGGGGAACAAAGAAAAAAGAATATAAAAGAGTGCTGAAAGCCTATGTGAACTATGGGATACCATTAAGAGAAACAATTAATCCATTATTGGAGTCCTAGAAAGAGAATAGAGGGATAAAGGAGCAGAAAGCTTATTTAAAGAAGTAATGACTGAGAACTTCCCAAATCTGGGGAGAGATGTGAACATAGAAGTTCATGAAGCTCATAAGCCACCAAAAATGTTTAACTCAAAAACATCTTCTCCAAGACACATTAGGAAAAGCTCTCTAAAATTAAAGACAAAGAAAATTTTTAAAGTTTGAAGAGAAAAAAAATTTCTTCACATTCAAGGGAACTCTTAGAAGGCTATAAGCAGATTTCTCAGCAGAAACCTTGCAGGCCAAGAAAGTGTGAAATGATACCTTCAATGTGCTGAAAGAAGAAGACTGACAACTAAGAGTACTTTACCCAGCAAAATTGTCCTTTAGAAAAGAAGAGAGAAAGATTTGCCCAGTCAAACAGAAGCTGAGGGAAATCATTACCACTATGAGAAATTCTGAAAGCAGTTTTTCAAACTGAAACGAACAGATGCTAATTAGTAGCAGAAAAACATGAAAATATACACCATTTAAAATGGAAAGTATATAGTGAAACCTGTGTAATACTTTAATATTGTAATGTGGTGGTGTGTTAATCATATAACTCTAGTATAAAGGTTAAAGGACAAAAGTGTTAAAAATAACTGTAGCTACAATAATTGTTAATGGATACAAAACATTAGAAGGTGTAAATTCTGACATCAAAAACAAAACATAGGCAGAGAGAATTAAAGGGTAAGATTTTTCTATGTAATTGAGGTTAAGTTGTCAGAATAAAATGGACTGCTGTGTCTTTAAGATGTTTTATATAAGCCTCATTGCAACCACGAAGCAATAACCTGTAGTAGCTACCCAAAAAATAAAAAGAATGGAATCAAAGCATACCACTATGGAAAATCATCAATTCACAAAAGTAGGCAAAAAGAGGAAGAAAAGAACAAAGAAAATAGAAAACAGCCAAAAAACAATAAGAGGACATTACAATGGCCTTACCCATCAGTGATTACTTTAAATATAAATGTATTAAATTCTCCAATCAAAGGCATAGAGTGGCTGAATGGAAAGAAATCAAGATCCAACCATATGTTTCTTACAAGAAACTTACTTCAGCTTTAAGGACATACATAGAATGAAAGCCAAGGGATAGAAAAAGATATTCCATGCGAAGGGAAACCCAAAGAAAGCAGAAGTGAATGTACTTATATCAGACAAAAAGATTTTAAGATAAAAATTGTAACAAGAGACAAAGGTGGTCATTATATACTGATAAAGGGGTCAAATCATCAAGAGGATATAACAATTGTAAATATATATACACCCAACATCAGAGCACATAAATATATTAAGGAAAAACTAACAAATCTAAAGGGAGAAATAGAAAACAATACAATAATAATAGAGAACTTCAGTGCTCCGCATGCAGCAATGGATAAATCATCCAGCAAAAAAATAAATAAGGAAACATTGGACTTGGACAATACTTTAGATCAAAAGGACCTAATAACCGTATATACAGCATTCTATCCAATGGCAGCAGAGTAAACATTTTCCCTAAGGGCACACAGAAAATTCTCCAGGATATATCATATATTAGGCCACAAAACAAGTCTTAGCTAATTGAAGAAGATTTAAATCATGTCAAGTATCTTTTCTAACCACAATGTTATGAAAGTAGAAATCACTAGCAGGAGAAAAACTGAAAAATTTATAAATCTGTGGCTGGGGAATTTATATTTGATCTGGGAAAGGACTTTAAACAAAACAAACAAGCAAACAATAACAACAATACAACCCATAAATCTCTATTCAGAATTGTCCCTGAATAAATTGTTTAAGAAATTGGATCAACTAGAGAGTGGCTGTGGATGTTTAGAGTCGGCTGACTCTCCCTTAACTAAGACCAAATAAACAGCACATTTGCCTTAGTTGAGAGGAAAAACTACATAGCCCAATCTTTATCTCTGAACATGCTATCCTTTCTCTATCTTTGTTTCTATTCCCAGAACTCTGAGGGTTACCTATATCCCATTACAAATATGTCTGAATATCACATGGTATGAATGAGAGGTACAATTTACTTGGCCCAATTTTTTCCAAAATGTGTTTTTTTGTTGCAACTAAGAAAAAGCACTTATTTCAAACAACCCCCTTGAGAACACTTTTCTTCATTTCTTGAAAGAAAGGCATCATTATTTCCATCAATAAACAAAGAGCTAAGTAAAGATGTCAATGTGGAAGTGAGGCAGATAATTCCACTGTAGCTTAAAATAGTTATCACTACCCAGGTGAAGCTTCATCTAAGGGGTGGATAAGAAACAATTAGAATAGTAATTATAGTCTGACTTACGGTGAAAGTGATAGGAGAGAAAACTTCCAAAGTTTGTGTAATTTATGTAGTGGAATATCCAGGAGAGAGAGATATATAATTTTAAGACACTATAATCTAAACATATTGAATATTGTGCTTGGGAACTAATGTCCAATATTAATTATCAGTGGGTATGTGATGTGGGAAAGGGAGTTATATTTATTGATATTTTCTCCAGTCATTGATTTTTACCATTTTGAAAACCATTGGATTCTCATTAAATGATGCCAAGAAAGTATAAGCTATAGCAAACAAACAAAAAATGGCTGAATTATTTTTAGCCTTTATTATTTTGAGTGATTATTCAACTCATTGGTATTTCCTCTGATCAGTTCCCTTTTTCACGACATGAGCATTAACCATCAGTTTACCAACCATGATAGGTAGATGAGGTGGCTTCCTCTTATGATAAAAAGATCTTTGGAGATGAGTAGACCTTAGTTCTAATTCTGGTTACATCTACTATCTAGATGACCTTGGGCAAGATGCAAAATTTCTATGCCTCAATTATCTTCCACGACAATCAAGAAAATATAAGCTCTACAAATGTTCACAGGTTCTCAACATTCACAAAGTTATCTTGTTGGGCACATAAGCAGTGTACATAAGTGAACTATATACAAAAGCCTAAACCATGGTATCACCCATGTCACACCCAGTAGCCTAAAAAAATATTTATATTCATAATGAGTTGTTTCTCCCAGAAGCCTTCAAAATTCTGAGATTTTATGATATATAGAAATGTCATAAATTCCAGTAGAGATTCATGTTTGTTTTTATAAGAAAATTTTATATTGACTCATATTTGACACATACTTTTGTTCGTATTTTTATCTTTTCATTAATTTTTTCGTTTATCCAATGTGAGTTTCCTACATGGAAAACTGTATGATTTAATGTTTTTTGGATACACAGAGAAATAAGAGGTATGGGCCTGTCCTCAAACTGGCTTCAGTCTAGTGATGAGTAAACGGGTATAAATGAAATGCAAAGGCCCTCCAGGGAGAGAGCAATTGTTATCTTAGGTTTGTAAAGAAGGAAAAGCGAGTGTGGAAAGGACTTAATTTGAACCCTGCTGCTTCATGCTAAAAGATCTCCCACATCAGGGAACAAATGAACCAGGCATTGTGAGTGGCTGGGGAGCCTTTTTCCTGTCTTTGAAGTAAAATTACTTACGGATATTTCATGTAAAGAAGCCTTAAAAGTTAGGTAACAATCCATTTAGAAATTTATGTCATCTTCTGATGACATCACGCGCCTAGCATTTAGTCACTTATCGATCTAAAATGGTCACCTTCAAAACCAGACAGCAATTGTTATCCCCCTCTCCTGCCCCTTGGAACAAAATATTAACACTTCTGGCTGAGGAAAATTCTATCCCAGAAAAGAGGCTTTTCTAGTTATATCTTTTCTATCTAACATCCAGTTAACTTACTTTGTTCCTTTTTGTTTTCTAGTTGCTGGGCCCTGAATTTAAAATAAAAGATGGCTTTGGTGACCTCAGTAGATTTGTGTGTCCAAGATCAGGGCTGATAAATAATATATGCTCAGGGTATCCATTATTAATTTTTACTATCAGCAGTAAACAATGGGAGCCTAGCCTCAGCTCTGCTGTCTCTTCCACTGGAGGCAGTTAGCTCATTCCACAAGGTACGTTCAGAACTTCGTCGGCTTGTTTCTATGTGTGTTCTGAGACACTGTGATTGGGAACCTCATCACAGAATGTTTTGCATTGGGCCCTCATGGAAGTCTCAGCATGCTGTTTATTCCCCACCAAATAGAGTTTGTTAAGATGCCTTGTGCTGCAGCTTGCTGGACACTGTTCAGAGAAATGGAACATCCTTCCATAAAGCCACAAAGCATGCAGTCCAAAGCACAAACAAATCTCACTGCACTAACATCCCACTCTTCAATCCACACCATTCTGACCTGTCATAGCTCTACAACAGCTGCAGAGGGAATAACTCTTGCACAGAGGTTTAGGGTTTTCCTTTAATGCAAGATATGTGTATAAGTGACTTTCGAAAAAGGAGAGAATCTTTTCCAATTTTCTCTCTCCACATTTAATAGTGCCTGGCATTTCAATAGATGACATTTAATATTTGAAAGGGCATAATTTCTTTTGGTGCACAGAAGAGATTCTGTTATGTTTCTGGCAGATATAGAAAAATTCCTGTCTCTCCATGAGATCTGCGTTGAAATCTCTTTGTGTGATGGAAGTTTCTCAATATTTACGCCCTCCACATTGTCCCTCAACTGGATCTACATAAATCCTCTATTTCTTATTCCTTTATAGGTCTACAATCACTCACACGAAGCAACAAAAATTAGCCCAAAATGCTAGAGCTGAAACTAGTTAGAGAAAAATCTAGTTTGATGCTTTTCAGATTGTGTTCTCCTGAGACCAGGCGTTCTGGAAGGCACCTCAGGGGCAGAGGAAGCTGTGTAAGGAACTCTCTAGAGACCCTAATCTGCTCAGTCAGAGCAGCTCTGCTTTGGAATGTTTCATACATTAAAACTTTTGGTGAAATTTTGTTAAAAATAAGATTTTATTTATTTAAAACAACAACGAAAGACTCCTGAACTCACACTATTTATTTCACAGGTGGGGAACTTTATCGAAAAGATCAAACAGAGGCCTAGAATGGCGAAAACTAAGTCTCTGAACTGCTAGTGTTACACCCAGCCCACAGAAACAAGACAGGAAACAACAAACAGCAAATCCCAGAGTGACCAAAACATAGAGGACTTAGGCTAGGGAACTTGCCAGAAGAGTGAGCTCCACTTCAATAGCTACATTCCCGCAAATTCTTGCTCCACGTTATTTCCTCCTTGCCTAATAGAAAGGTTAGCTTTCAGTCTTCGTTGAGTAATGGCTAAGAGAAAAGAGAAGATCTCAAAAGTGTAATGCTCTGGCAAAGATATTTAAAAAAAAATTTACAAAGCTTGATACTTTGTATTAATTTATTGGGAGAACATAATGGAATTATATGAAGAGCTCATTGAAAAAAGATGACTTCCATCTTTTATTTCAATTGTAAACCTGTTTAAAACAAAGAATTCTATTATTTCTGCTATAACTCCTATAATGTATAGCACAGTATGTTGCATGCTTGTGTGTGTATATATATATATGTATATATAAATGTATATGCACATACATATATATAAATACACATAGTGTTTATTAAAGTGTAAAACTGAGGAGATAAATAAATCTATTTTTTATTTCTTGCTCTTGAAAAAATGTATTAGCCTCAATCCTTTATAAATATCCTCAGTTAAACACAAATATATAATTGTGGAGTATTAAATTGTCTCAAACTGCCTGAGTGAATCAATCCATTAAAAAGTATCTGTTGAAAAGGCATAAGACACTGTTAAAAATTACAGAATACATAAAGAAGTTGCAGACCTGGTTCTTGCTCTCAAAAATTTGTGATCTATAAGAAACTGTTGACAAATGGTAAACAGCTGTTAGGGACAAAATCCTGTAATAGGATTTCCCAAACTTTGCTGCACGTTGGAATCACTTGGGAACTTTTAGAAAATACTGATGCCCAGTAATCATCCCCAATTGTATGTAATTGTATGGGGTGCAACTTGAACAGTCCTGATTCTTTGGTATATATTGGACACTGTTTTCTAAATAATACCAAATTCTCTGTTATTATCAAGTCTCCAGCCCTCAGTACTTTTTAAAGATCCTCAGATGATTCCAATGTGCAGCAAAATTCAAGTCACTTTTCTAATGCTACAGCCCTATACCCAGAGATTTTGATGTAATTGTTTGAAGGCAGGGCATGGGCATGAAGAGGTCTACACGTTCCCCAGGGAATTTTAATGTTTGCCCAGGGTAGAAAACGACTGTGTTAGAGCAGGTGCTCAAACATGGTTGCCTATTGAAATCAGCCACACATAGAGATTTTTTAAAACACAGGAAAGTTTGAGAACCATTACTTCAGAGGCTGTGTTTCTCAAAATATGGCTCATAGGCAACTAACCTGGGGATCCTTATTGAAGATACAGATTATAGGCTCTTCCCATATACCTACTAAATCAGACTGCAGAGTTTTGCCGGAAGTCTTCATTTTACTAAGTTCCAAATAAAATTGATTGCTATTGATCAAGAGCAGTCGTTCTTAACCCAGGGATATTTCCCCTCAGGAATCATTTTGCAATGTCTGGAGACATTTTCAGCTGTCACAACTGGGATGAGTGTTACTGGTATCTAGTAGGTAGAGTCCAGGGATCTTTCTAAACCTCCTAGTGTGCCAGTGTAGACAACAGCCCCTTACAATAATTATGTGGCCATAGTTCTTGGGTTGGGAAAACTTGTTCTACAGCAGTGGTTCCCAGCTTGGACTGCAATAGTATCAACTGGATTGCTTCTTAAAACATAGATTGCAGGGCTCTACCTGCCAGAGTTTTCGATCTAGTAGATTCAGGATGAGGGCAAGGAATGTGCCTTTCTAACAAGTTCTGATGATGTTGATACTGCTGGGGTAGGACCTACGTTTTGTGAACCACTGATCTACAGGTTGCCTCTCATTTGTCATCTAATGTTTTTGACTGGATTAGAAATAAAGTTCATCAAGAGATGGAAATTTTAATGTAGCAAGGAATACTACTGAGAACTTGAAAACACTCAAGACCAGTGTGCCTCTAAACCTCTAAAATTAGGCTTTTCAAGATCTGATCATTCCTCCATCTTTATTGTCAGTATCCAACCATAGGGCCACAATTTTGTTTTCATATATTTCACTCACCCCAATATAACATTTGTAATTGTTTTTATTTGGTCTGCAGGTGATTCTTGGCATTCCTCTCGTAAGGAAACCTTTAATAATACAACCATCACAGCTCAAATATCTGTGGTACATTTAGGGAAGAATTACTATCCAGGTCCAAAACCTTTTTTAACAAGCAGATCCTGTTTATAAAATAAATACTTTTTAACAATGTACTTAACTAACAGAACAAACACAAGCCATATAAGACCACCTTTGAGCTGCTTCTCATTGATTCTTTTAAGACCATTCCTTCCCCAGATCATTGTAATCAACAGTACCAGACACATAACAAAAAAATGTTAATGACATCTCTGATAGAGATTTAAAGTGTTTTCATCAGGCCCTCCGTCTCTGCTCTCTCCATTAGAGCCATCAATAACAAGAGAGACAAAAATTATAAATCTGTAACTAGGCAACAAGGACAAAGCTAATGAACATTAGGCCAGAGATAGTAGCCTTTATAAATAAAATCCAAATAGCACCTTAGCTGAATATATTTTTCCAGTTTATTGCTGTTTTGACAGAAATGAAACCAAGATATATTCCTCATACTTTGTTTGCTTTTTTCTCTTTTCCTGTAGTTTATGTCCTGCATTATTACTTTGTGGAAAGAGACAGAGTGAAAGTAAAGAAGTCCATAAATTAGAACAAAACTGTTTTACTGTAAATACTTCTGCTTACTTATATTGTCTTGTTTTAATGCGTCTAATCAGTGGGTTTTCCAAAGTAATTCCTGGGGTCTCCCCTGTGTTTGGTCATGCTATCTACAATTAAAAGGTGTGTTTTGTGAGGCTAGCAGAAAAAAAAATCTGAGGGAATGTGAATACATGGAGAAAAATCAAATACAGACTTACAGACAGAATCGCATATGCTTTGGTATAGTTATCTCCTTTCAAAACAGGGAACAAAGTGTTCTGAAACTCTAGTAAATTCATTCTATTTTTATAAATGTATGATTTCACTTTAGTTATAGGCATTGTCCTTCTTTTATTGCTTAGTTTTTATATGGTTGGCTTTCACCAAACTCTTGAACTGCAAGAGAACTGGAATCTTTAACACAATCTTAGGGTAATTGTTTCTATGGGATTCTCTTAAGGGCTTCTGGTCCAATATGCAAATATTAATTCAATGTCAAACAAAATATAATAAAAAATAATTAGTGTCATTTTTGTTTTGGAATTGCAGATATAGTCAAACTTACCTGTTTTATTCTTTTTAGTTTAGCCAAAAGACCATGAGACTTTAGTGAGAATCCCATAGTAGTGCTAAGCTGTCATCTCTGTGTGGTCCATTGACCGCTGGCACACCAGAAAAGCCCTCTGGAGATTCAGTTTTCAAGTTGAGTGGTAGGTCTTCTTGAATAAATAATAGGAGGAGTCCAAAGGGGCCTGTAAAAGTAGCTAATGGATGCCAGCAGGTAAACGCCAGCCCCAACTCTGCAGAGAATGCTTCAGGTAAGAGGGGAGAATTCATTCACCCTCTCTCTTAGAAACAAGTTGATTCTTGGTAGAAAAAAATGGGACTGGGTGCATACATATGTGGTGTCACTTGTTCTGTCCCAATCTAGAGATGAGATAACACCAATTTCCTTGAGAAAGAAAACTGTAAAAACTTATAAGAGATAGGCCTTCCCTTTAATAGACCACTAAGACTTTGTAATACAGTTAAGGTGAGAATCCGTCTCCCAGCAGCACTGGTGCCCACAGGAATAACCAGGTCCACAGGGCAGGAGGAGGATGACTGACTAATTCAAAACCCCAAGTTACAGGACAGCCGGTCCAGGTCCAAGGAAATGATATGGAACACAAAGCTTAAGGCATCTGATCACCAAGTAGACATTAACATCAGGAGATAAACCGGAAGATTTTGTGCTAACCCAAGGTAATCTCAGCAAAGTGCAAACTATGATTAAGATTTTCTGGTAGGACTTCAAAAATTAAAATAATTTCCTTTTTCTTGCCTATAGATTATGTTTGTACTACAACCACAAACCCAGTTAGTTGAGGCACTTTGAAAATAGTGGGTTACATTTTATTCAATAAAAAACACACATCCTGAGATACAGTGCTATTTCATAAAATGAAAAAAAGAAGCCCTGGGAAAGGAGGACAGGAAAGAAAAGATAAACCAAATGATATTCATAGTAACATAAAGAGCAAAATTGATATAAGAGACCAACAAAAAAGAAGAAAAACCCCTGAATTAACATTGAGTTAATTATTGTCTCTGGTTAAAGATTTTACTATGCGAAACAAAAGGCAACATGGCCTTTAAGTCTAGAAGAGTTAGAATGTTTCATTACATCAGTCTCACACCAGGACTTTTGGCAAGAACATTCCCTCAGCATTTTACAAATTATTTCAACCACTAATAAAGTGATTATGATGCAGCTTGAAAGTGCAACACTTAAGTTTTATAGCAAAATGGCAGAACCAATAAGTAGGCTTTAAAACCATAGAACACATGCTAATTGAGTGAAAGGAAATATCGATTGGAGTGGAAATGCCCAGACTGCCAATTTTCATTCACCCGTCGTATACCATCACATACACACTTAAGCAAATGTGCAATTCGAATGATTACAGCAAATGAAGATAGGGATGTTCAAAACCAGGCGAAAGGCATAGGACAGACTCATTAAAACATTCTCAGCTTTCCCTTTTCTGCTTTTCATAGGCGTCTTAAGAGTGTGTACCTGTGCATGTGTGCTGCTGTTTTTGGTGAAGGATTATGTTACCTTCTTTTTGGCATGTCCTCTTACAAATTAATTTTCAAATTCCGGAGCAGCAGGAATAGGAACCAAGAGGTACAGTGGGAGCTACTTCTGTGACCTTATGGGTTGAAGAGAGTTTGTCACAACTGGGAGATGGAAAGAGGGTAAGAGTCAAAATAATCTAGCAAGTACACAGGATGCACTTGCTATGTCTCACATATTTTATTGGAAGGCAAGAGGAGGGATATTAAATACATCAAAAAAACACGTATCCTATCCTCAAGAATCTTAGTTTTAATGGGAAGCATATTTTCTCCTTGTATTGTTTAGTCATTTATTAAAGAAATATATTTTGTGTGTCTGCCATGTGTCGGGCACTGAGCAGGGTGCAGAGAGATTTAAGATATTTTTATTCCCATTTAATCAACTCTAATACAAAAAAAGAAAAAACTAATCCTTTAGAAACAAAAATCTGGTCACTCATTCTAAGACCTGCTCTTGCTTCTTTGGCATTCCAGTTCTTTGGGGTCGCCCCCTCCTGCAGTATCTGCTGCTTACTTTATTCCCAGCTCAGTCTGCATGATTCCTCCCCTTGCCTTTTATGCTTTAGCTCCACTACCCTCTTCAGTACTCTGAATACACTATGCATCTCCCTGTTTCAGAGCTTTCTCATCACCTGTTCTAGAAGACGCCCTCCCCCTTCCTTAGCTATGTCTTTCTTATCCTCAGGACTGGTATGGGTTTATATGCAATCCTAGGATTCAGAACTTTTTGAAGCACTTATTAAAATTGGAATTGATTAGTAATTTAGGTGATTATTTGTCTGTTTTTTCTTCTGGAATAAGCCCTTCATAAAAACTGGAATTCGTCTGTTTTGCTTAAAAATGTATCCCAAGGACCTAGCACAGAGTTTAAAGTAGATTCAATGAATAGTGTGCATAAATTAATAGAATTTTTAAAAACCCAGAATAATGCAATTCAGTAGTTATCGGAGGACAAAGACGATGCTTTTCATCACTGTGTTCCAGGGACGAGGACCGTGATTGTATGGTGGGACTGAGGCAGTAGGTGAATGAACAAGTAGGATTCTGACAACAAATCAATAGAAGAGGAGAGAGGAAGGATATCAGTGAACACGGGATATACATATGTGTGTGTGTGTGTGTGTATGTAATAAAAAATTCCGTAAAGTTACTGGAAAGCAATCCAGGTGCTAAGTTGGAAAACAAGTGAGAGTTCTTATGGAAGGCTACTTTTATGCAGTAGCATTTCATTTGAATAAAAGGAAGGAACCAGCCGTGCCAAGAGAAGCAAGGAGCATTCCAGGCAGAGGGAGCAGTGATTACAAAAAGCCTGAAGGCAGGCAAATGATTGGTGTGTTAGCATCAACAAGAATGTGTCCTCGTGGGCTGGAACATGTTGACTTAGATGGACAGTAGCACAGATAGAGGCTGAGAATTAAGCCTAAGGATGAGATCACCTAGAGCTTTGAAGGCTGTGGTATGATTTTGGATTTTAAAAACAATGTGAAGCCACTGAAAAAGTTTAAGCAGAGATGGCATGATTCAATTTGTGTTTTATAAAGGTCACTCTGGCTACCGTGTAGAGAGTGCACTGCAGGACGAAAATCCTGGGTACAGGCTGCAGTAGAGTGATTGGAAAATAGAAAGAGGAACTGAAGTTTCTCTCTATCTTTCTAAATTAATGCTATGGTACCCTAAAGTCAAGGAAATTGTTCAGAGTATGTTTTATTCCTTATAAATATCTGGCATGTTTATTTTGCTACAAAAAAAAAATTACACTGTTAAATCTCTGTTTTTAATTATCTTACAAATATGCCAGAAGCAATAGACTTCAATCTGTAACTTTCTGATATGCTCTTGGTTTTGTATAGGAAATGAAAAAAAAAAAACAAAAGCCCTGAGCTGTCACCACCATGGGGTGAATACTCACCTGGTTTCAGCAAATCCAATACTTCTGCTCTGTTTCTATGTCTATGTCTATGAAGCATCCAGGGCTAGAAATGTCTTAAGGGGTCCTGCTTTCCTTTGTCACATCATCATAGAAAAATATATGCTCCAAAGAGGGCTGTAGGAAAATTCTTTCACAACTACGTTTATATTTCTCATGCTGGTGTGTTTTCTATAAATTATTTTTAGAAACAAGAACCACTGATATTGACACAAATAGTGTGGGCTAAACAGCCTTACACGGATATGCAGACCGACAACCATATTCTGCAGCAAACAGTCGTTCCAGTAAACACACGCATTTATACAAATATTCACATGCTTATTTCTTTGCCTAGAGTATAGAATGTTTTACTAATTACATTTTCCCAAACACAGCTACTTATCTACAGATAACAAATGGTTTTGTTTTTCTCAGATACTTTGTAGGGAGAAAGCGAAGACATAATATGAAGCGACTATCAAAATTTCATGGGTGGTTTTCCATTCTGCTTCCAATCATGTCACTTTGTGGTCTCGACGATTTTTCATAGTTGAAATTCAGCTAGGGATAGAGGAAAGAGCAAATGTGAAATGTATGAAATATGTTTCCTTGGTAATGTTTTTATTTCAAAAAGACAATTTGTCAATTAAAGGTGAATATCTGAGAAATACTGATTCACAAAGTGGGGAAATGTCCTGTGTTATTTATGGATACGTAGAGGGCCCCACCATACTTCGTTCAAGTTATCATTTGAGAAACTATATTTTCTAACAGAGAAAAAGGAGAGGGCTATATTGCACATAGTAAATACATCAGGGATGTCACTGTAGACTGTATTGCTTGGTTTAATTATGAAGTGAATAGTGGTGAGCTGCTAACCAACAGTCAAGTCTTTTGGAGTCAAAATTACAAATGCCTGTATAGTGTCAAATAAACTCCCAAAGGTGAAATATCAGAAAGCTAAGGTGGAGGACTTGGATTAGTGATGTGTTAATTTCCCAGGGATTTCCTTCCCTGTTTAACAGGAGCCAAATCTTTCCAATGGACAGAAAGAGCTGAACATTGAGGTGTAAACTACCTGTGAGAGAAGCAAAGACCTAGGCTCACTGTAAGTAGTAAGTGGCAATCTCCAAACCTTTTCTGAAAGTGAGGTTTGATGAGGGAAGAGGAGAGAACATGAAGATGAAGACTTATCATGAGAGACTGAGTGAGCACTGAAGGTGGAGAAAAGATACAGAGGAGAAGCTGGAGACACAAGAGCCAACATGATTGGTCTCATGATTTTGCTAGTGGTGGCTAGCTTCAAATTAGAGAATGTATAGACATGGGCTCCTTGAGTTATTTTTCCAGAAATACTGCTCACATTGAGAGGAATCAGAAAACCAAATATAACACTTTTTTTTTTTTTTTTTGAGGAAGACTAGCCCTGAGCTAACATCTGCCAATCCTCTTTTTTCTGAGGAAGACTGGCCCTGAGCTGACATCTGTGCCCATCTCCTCTACTTTATATGTGGGACGCCTACCACAGCATGGCTTGCCATGCAGTGTCATGTCGGCACCCAGGATTCGAACCGGTGAACCCTGGGGTGCCGAAGCAGAATGTGCGCAGCTAACCACTGCGCAACCAGCCAGCCCCATATATAACACTTTGACATGTGAGTGAAAAATGGTTAACTCAGCAGGGCTGGATTGCTCAAACCCTGCACATTCCTGAAAAAGGTTTATTTTCATGACTGGTTCTTAGCTGACTCCTAAGAACTGAGTTCTTGGAATATTCTGTCTGATAGGAGTACTTTTTGCATGCCTGCAGCCTTGAACCACAGTGTACCTGTTTGTCCAGATAGTTTGTGCTGACAATGTGATCTATGCTGAACACCTGCTTGCCCTCTGGGAGCCTGGAGGTTGAGTAACTGAAGTCAGTCACACAGGTGCTGGATGCTTTTGTGACTGATGCCCAACAAAAATCCTGGATACCAGGCTCAGAAAAGTGTCGCTCACTGGGAACCCTTCCCATGAGTTGTCACACATTTTTGCTGGGGATAATTAAGTACATTCTGTGTGACCCCACTGGGAGGGGACTATTGGAAGCTTGCTACCGGTTTTGTCTTGATGCTACCCTGTGTGCCTTTTCCCTTTGTTGATTTTACTCTGTATCCTTTTGCTATAATAAGCCATAATTGTGAATATAACAACTTCTGAGTCTTAGGATTTCTTCTAATGAATCCTGAAGCCTGACAGTGGTCTTGGAAACCTCCAATGAAAAATATCCTCTAGAAATCCAACTATTGGCTAATCTGATCAACCAAGGGCTAATCCCCTCAACCATGAGGGACCTTCAGTTTCTATATTCCTCATGAATATAATTTCAAGGAAGTGACAAGAAGCTTATCTCTGGTGCCAAGGGACACCCGTGCACTCTTCTGGTATAACTGAAGTGACCTATTGAATATTCAAACCTAACTTCTTATCTATCCAAACTAAGCATGGAAGAAACTGTTTTGCTATCAGTATCTCTTTTCTTTGAGTCTAAACAAGAGTGTATTGGTACAGAGAAGAACCACACTTTCCCAAGGAGATAATTCTGGTTGGGGAGTGAACATCATTAAATATTACTATGATTTTGCCTATGAAATCTGTACTTGTATATTTTGAACTTCTTGTGAGCAAGAATCATAATCTTCTTCATCAGGACATACATATTCTACGTTCTACATCATTTGGAGGCCAAGTTATTTTCCATTTGTCACACACCTAGAGCTACTCTTCCTTCCCCAGTTTTGTCCCTCAAGGGCCCGACCCCTATAAACTGACTCACCCAGACTACCTTGCCTATGGCTTAACAATGAGTTTAATCCAAAGGAGGCACTCTGGAAATTTGAGAAAGGAAAGAGGGAAAGGTCAAAGCAGTTTCTCCCATCCTCTCTGTACCTGGGTCCTATCTTCTGGGAGCGGCTATATTCTTTGAGAACTATAGCTCCTTCCTGATAGACTGATTCGACAGCACCTGTGCTATTTGAGCTCTGGTTATAATGTTTCCTCTTCTTGCACCATCAGGCCTAGCAGTAATAATAGCTTCCGTTAAGCTGTCTTCACTGTGCCAGTGGAGCATACCTTTTGTTTCCCGCCAGTCAGGAGACTGGCACAAAGGCACATGCCAAAAGCTTACTGAATGAATTTATCAACAATCAAATGGATGAATAAGTGAATGAATGAATGATCTCTGCTCTCTCATAATTTATAGAAACCACTTTGACAAATTTAGCCAAGCCAAAATGCTTCATTTGCTGTACTTTTTTTAAGTTGTAGTTTAACAGAGGCCTTGAAAATTAACCCAAAGACAACATATCAATGTTGAGGACCGCACATAAGTCCGGACGAAGAAATGCAGGGGGAACACGATGAAGATTGATGTGTACAGAGCCTTTGCAGGGGCTAACATTTTCTTCTGCTGTAGCTTCTCTGAAATCCCCATGTAACCACCAGATCTTACAATCCCAATGGGAACAAAAAAGTCATCGCAAGTACAAAGTTCACACTCACCAGGTTTGAAACAAAGAAAACTTAATGAAAGGGATGTTAACAGAGGTGTAGGAAACCTTATCACCTATAGACCTGCTGCCTGGAGAGAGTTCAGAACCGGAGAAGAAGGGATATCTGACAGGTGTCAAAACCAGCTACTGGAAGAACCATAGCGCCAAGGCAGGAAACAGTGAGGAAAGTGAATACTCCAAACTCTGTTTCACCCTGGTTTATAATCTGCCGGTGCTTCCCATTGATCCAGCCAGATGCTACTTCAAACCAGAGGCTGAGGGCGATGCAACCCAAGCCTCCCAGGGAATATAGCAGGGTGGACCTGGACTCGAGCAGGAAGATAACCGGAGAATAGCCAGCATAGCATGTCTAGAATCTTTTCCAAGTGAAGTGCTCAACCTTTGCTTAAGCCTTAGCTAGTAAGAACATTAATAACCAGAACTTTAATACAAACCTACTGCCTTTGAAAACAAATTTCTAAGACTAAGAACCAACCCATGAGGGAAGTTTGACAAACAGTATATAATACCTTAGATATCAGATACACAGATATTTATCAGACAGGTAGACACTAGTCTAACTAACGGTGACCCCCCCAATGATACAGACAGGAATCAGGACTGCCCCCCAAGTCTCTGAAGTCACCTTCCAGTTCTCCTTTGATTATTGCACGTTGTACACTCTGTGACCACACAACCTCTTTTCCTCTTTCATCCTGGTACACGCTTCTGTTCACCCCATTCAAGCTACTCTGCCGGAAAAATCACTGTGCTTTAGTTTTGCCAGGCAATAGCCATTGGCTTAAAAATGTTAGGGTTTCCCCCAAGAGGAGGCCTTTGATCACTGGAGCCAGATCCAGCCGTGAGAGTGTGTGTTTTTCTGCTCAGTTCTAACATTTTCTCTTAATTAGGGCAAGAGAGACAGCCTTGAGAAGCTGATTCTTCACCTGCACACATAATACCTGTGCTTATTTCTGCCTTGCTATGTTCTCTGACAAGTCACTTGGGGACCCATTGGTAAGAACTTGTTTTTGAGGTAATTGCAAGAGAAAAGTGAAGCACACCTCAATGAAAACTCATTTTGATTCCTTTCCCTACTTTCTCTCTCTTTTTTAAGTCCAGCAGCCCCAAATCTCAGGTTGCAAACAATATTATTCGATAAATTTCACTGCCGGAGAATAATCCAATAGAACAGCACAAGGCAGAATGAAAACAGCGAGGCCTTCCTGGTCTCACGTGAACAGTTTTATCCCTCTGGCCGCAGGAGGCTGCTCTCGAATCACCTCTTCTCATGTCTGGGTCCTGGACGTGCACAAGAGGTCGAAGTAGGTCCACAGATTTCCAAATAAAATGCCCGCATGATTTCTAGGCGGTACTGGGAGCCTTTATGTGAAGATAACTGGTAATATTAGTGTTGAGGAGAACTGAATGTGAAGTTATGGTTGAAGTAAAAGAATAGCAAAGATGATGGGACAAGAAGCCAAATCCCTGAACACCGGACTGGAAGTTTGCCACCGAAGTTTGAAAATTTAATATTGAGTAACTTTACCCCAACAAGGGAATTGTGCTAACATTTCAAAAACTCATATTATGTTGTTAAGGAAAATTACAATGGGGTGGGGAGAAGGTAGCATTTCTAATACTTGAAGTTGATATCAAAAAGGGCAACAGCCCATTTGTTTGGTATCTGTGTAAAACTGAAAGTTTAAAAGGCAGAGTTCTGGTTTTGAGCCGTGCTTACCACCACCTCTAAGTGTCTGCTCTCAATAAGGCTGGGTTCAAAGTCCTAGGCAGCTTTCTGACCATGACCCTCACCTCCCATCCTATTTTTTGTTTGATCAGGAACATAAAGTGAGCTGCTTAATTTTATCATCAAATAAAACTAATCCATGATCAAATTCCAATTGGAGAGGGCTCTAACATTGTGTTCTTTTACCAAGAGATGAAGTCCTATCTTTTCTAATGACCTGGTGTCTTGAATAATGGAGATGTAAGAAGAGAGGGAAGGAAGTATTTTAGAACAAGAAGACCTCTTGCTAACCGTTGAGGTTATTTTGTTTTATGATTAAATGCTAAGGTCTGTATTTATAGCTAAAAATAGGCTGAAAGAAAAGCTTAGTAAGCGGACTGTACACTTCAATGTTTATAAGTGACTACTGAAATAACGTCAGTGTAATATTTTGATAGAGTAAGTGAAGTATTTGTTTTCAGTTCTATATTTTTTCTTCTTATGTTCTGGACCTTGTAGACTTGAGTTTTTAAGTGACTTTTTTTTGTTTTTTTTTTTTTACCTTCTACTGCATTATAAGCCCACTGCAATTAAATGTAAGCAACATTAGATAAATCCTAAGCCAACGAGTGAAGTTCTCTACAACTAGATGGCACAGATAATTGCTTAGGTGAAAGGCATCCAGAGAGACAGGGTGCCTAGAACGTAACCAATAAAAATATCTCGGTACTTTGAGTCCATCTCCTCACAGCCCTGCTCTGTGCCTTCTAGAGAGACAGGCACTAAGGGTGTAAAGGCACTAAATGTCTTAATAAGATTGCCATATGCCCTCTACCACAAATACACATGGTCCCCGCCCCACTCCCCACAACATGCACACACACAGCTCTACATTTCATCACTTCAAAGAGAATTTTCATTTTAAACAGGCACTCTTCATGAACTGATCACTCCAAAGAATGGCTCAAATGGAATTTTAAGTTAGGTAAAACTTGGAGAGTTCCTTGGGCTCACTTCTCAGTTCATAAAATATAGTTGCTACCTTGCCCTCCTCACCTAATTCCTCAAATATTTGACACTTGTCTGAAGAAAGCAACCTTGGATTCCACTTTTTTCTGTGTTTTTACACATCATCTATTTTGTTTTGCCCAAGAGGAAATTAATAAAGATTACTGGATCCTAAACTCACTGGTATTTGGTTTTCAAAAGATACATTTTTCTTTCAACATTCTTGTCTTCAAAACCTAATGGGAGGTGCTGCTCTGTTGGAAGCCAGAGCGTGGTAGGTGGAGAAATCACAACAATTATCCCTAATTGCCACTGAAACCTTGCTTCTCTAGCAGAAGGGGGACCGCTTTGGTTGACAGAAGTGCATATCTGCTAAACAGGAGAAAGGCAATTAGTGGTTCGTTGAGAGGTGGAAAGACAGATTTTAGCTTGTAACAACTGAAAAAAAGGACTTGGAAATTATTTAAATTAGGCAAGATGTGTGAACCAGCACAGAAACTGCACGGCGCGAGGTCTATCAAAATCACCACCTCCACTTCTCTTCCAAAATGTGTTTGGAAAACAAGTGAGTTTGTCTTTATAATCTCATTAAATATAAATATATTCAGTAATTAGAAGTAGAAAAGCAAGAGCTTTGTAGTTAGGCAACTCCAAGCATGAGCCGGGCTCAGCCATTTATAAGCTGTGTGACTTGTTACATGTTGTTAAACCTTCATAAGCCTGTTTCTTCTAAAACTGGATAATAAAATATCTTCAGACAATTGTTATAAAGTTTAACAAAATGACTATTATTTTTGAAATCGTTATATTATTTAATTATCCCATTCATATTTAAGTATAGGTTCTTACTAGCCATAGGATATTAAGCAATTTGTTTAAACCCATCATCTGTAAAATGGATATTGTAATATATAGCTTTTGGGGACAACATGTACAATCAGTTGAGTCTATAACTACAGATACTTCATATATCATGAAGTGTCTACTATGTGCTGGTGCTTGGCTTATACTAATTGCTCAAGAGATGTCTGTTCCTCTTCTCTTCTCTCTCCCTCCTCTTCCCCATCTCTCCCCACTTTCTCCCCCCTCTCTCCCTCCTCCTTCCCTTCCTCTCTCCCTTCCTTCCTTCATTCCTCTTTATTCCTTCCTTCTTCCCGTCACTGTTGAGGTACAATTAAAAGGTTGGGAAAGATGATACCCAGATTGCATCTACTCAGAATTCCTCTTCTGGCGATTGCCTCCCATCTCCTCCTGGATGCTCTATATCTGCAATTACAGAGTCTGACGGAGTTAGGATAAATAACTCACCAAGTTCAAATCTGAAACCTTCAGAGGTGAAAAATGGGTCATTTTAGCTGTAAGGCTGCAGCTCATCTCTGCTTTCAATCAGAAATCTAATAAAAGAGTAAATCAGTGGACTTCCCCATTCTCTTCTCCTTTTAACTTTCAATGTAAAGTGTCACTTTGGCTCATTAAAGACAAAAACGATAGTCAGGAGATGAATTTGATCAAAACCCGAAGGTTATCTTGGCCGTAGCCCCTGAGGGAAGCAGGCCCATTAGGCAAGAAGATGAGTGTGCAGTCAGGAGAATGGCCCTGGGACCAGAAGAGAGGACTGTTACTCCTGAGGCCTCAGAGAAAACAAAGGTGAGGCAGTGAGTAATGATGCCTGTGCTTTTCGTAGCCAGTATCTGTAGGGCTAAAATGCTTCAGAATTCAAGCGGCATTGCTGAAATGCACCTATCCTTTGTGTCCCGCTCAACACCAGCATCATATGTGAAACTTTTCCTGCCTGCTCCAGTCCCTCATCTCAGTGTTCTGCACCGTGCCTGGGAAATACGACCCCATGAAGCACTCATAGTGTGTTCCCTGTGAGAGAACCTAAGTTTATGAAGCTTCATGTCTTTATCCTTTATTCTCCAAGAGAATCTATCGCAATGCTACCCACATAGTTACTTTTAACAAATCCTAGTTTATTGACAATATTAACACAGTTCAGAATCCTAGAGAGCTATACTTGAAAATTCTTGAAGTCACATGAAACAATTATGTTTTGGATACAATTTAAAGTATTGGAAATTGGCATGATTTAAAAGAAAGGAAGGAAAAAAGGTAACGTTTTAATCAACTTTTGCTACAATAAAACTGCATAACACCTTCAAAATCCCAGTGTCTTACAATAAATGTTTCTTTTTTTGCTCACTTTTTTTGAGTCGGCTGTGGCTTCACTAGCTTGGTTCCAGGTTTCAGACTGGCTTCAGATATGCTCCAAAACCTGCACGTGTAAAGTCTGTCCTTGGGTCACGTTGGCAAAACGTATTTGGCCAAGAAAGTGACGTGGCTAAGATCAACATCAGTAAATTCTATAGAAGGGAGGGAATGAAGAATTGAAAACATTCAACTTGCCACAGTAACTAATATTTGTTTCTTGCCAGTGCCAATCACAGTACTGAATGATTTATAAATCTCCCATTTAATCCTTAACTACTCTTGTGATCCGGGATTCAATATCCCCATTTTATAGGAGGGGAAACTGAGGCTCAGAGAAGCTTAGCAGTAAGTTCAAGGCCAAGAGGAAATAATGTATTGTGGAGAAGGAGTTCAAGTATAGGTCTATTCAGTTCCAAAGTCATCCATCTTTCCACTAAATCATATTGATACTGCGTAGCAGACATTCAAAAATAACTATAATTAGGGGACTGGCCCAGTAGTGCAGCAGTTAAGTTCGCATGTTCTGCTTTGGTGGCCCAGGGTTCTCCAGTTTGGATCCCGGGTGTGGACCCACACACCACTTGTCAAGCTGAGCTGTGGTAGGTGTCCCACATATAAAGTAGAAGAAGATGGGCATGGATGTTAGCTCAGGGCCAGTCTTCCTCAGCAAAAAAAAAGAAAAGAAAAGAAAGAGGAGGATTGGCGGCAAATGTTAGCTCAGGGCTAATCTTCCTTAAAAGAAAACAAAAATAACTATAATTTTTATCATGTTATGTAGTACTAGGCACTATTGCTAGCACTTTGCACATATTAATCCTGCCACTAATTCTTTGTGTTATGTAATATTATTATTCCCCATTTCATAGATGAGAACACTGAAGCACAGAAGGTTTTACAGCTTCTCTAATATCCAGGCCATCTGTGTCTACTGCTCTGCTAAGCTGCTATATGATTACCCATAGTCATTCTGGAGTTTATGCATACAATGATGATAAGAATAATTAGCAAAGCACATGACACACACTGTATATTCAGACCATAATTACTCACATTTAATTCTCTTGCTCACTTTAGAATTACTTTAGAATTAAAATATATTCTGAATCTATTCTCTTCCCTCCATTTCCACTTCCAACTTCCTAGACAATTCCAGATCATCCCTTGACTGAAATTCAGCAAGAGCTTCCTAACTGATTGCCCTGATTCCCCTCGTATCCCCCTGCAATGCATTTTCCACATAGCAGCCTAAGTAATCTTTGCTAAAATGTGAATCTGACCATGTCACCTCCCTATTGGAAACCCCAATGACTTCTATTCAAATTTTAAATAACATTCAAATTATTATTTTTGGCCTATATGGCCTCACATGATCTGACACCTGCTTACCTCTTTGATGACATCAGGAACTACTCTCTTCTTCAGTCCCTGAGTGCCAGCCTATGGCTTTCTTCCTCTTCAGATGACAACACAGGCTGTCTTCTGCCTTAGGGCCTTTATACTGACTCATTGCAGTACTCATAGTGAACCAACATCCAACTGAATGTTATTCTTAACATTAATACTATTTGATATTTGCTTGCTTGTATGTTTATTTTTTGTCTGTCAAGGACATTGAAGCTTCAGGGGAGGTGGGACCTCGTCTGCTTTGATAAGTGCTACCTTCTTGTTTCCATTGTCTAGAGTACTAGCCACACGTAGTAGGCACTGTGTCAATATCTGTCGAACATGAGAATGAGTCTATAGATGAATACATAAAACCCACTGATGAGAAACAAGCATACTATCTCATTTAATCCCTATGAAGACCATATCCATTATTATGCTTATTCAGAGTTTGAGGCTTAACACGAACACAGAATTAACTAAACACTGTAAGTAAGCACAAACATTTTTTTAAATGGTTTAAAATAGCCAACAATAATCCTAATCCTGTTCTCTCTAAGCATGCATTATCTTAAATGCAAAATGGTTAAAATACCAAGACACATGTATCACTCGTGTGTGTGTGTGTGTGGTGTATATATAATGAGAGAGAAAGATAAGAAGAATTTTATCTTTAGTGAGATATAATAAAAATTATTTTTACGGAGTGGTTTTAAAGGTTTATGAAGGAAATATTGAGTATGTATGACCTAAAGCTTTAAATCAACTTTATAACCAGACTCTTAACTTGTGCCTTCACTTTCACTGTCCACATAACTGTATATACTTTTTAATATATATTTTTTGTCATCCCACAGAAAAATGGTTGGTCTATGATGACAAATAGATCAATCAAGATATAATCATTTATACATTTTCAGTGTTCTCAGCCTTGAAGGATGTACTTTATTTATTTATTTATTTATTTTTTGCTGAGGAAGATTCATCCTGAGCTAACATCTGTTGCCAATCTTCCTCTACTTTGTATGTGAGCCACTGTCACAGCATGGCCACTGACACAGGAGTGGTGTAGTTCCACACCCAGGAACTGAACCTGGGCTGCCAAAGTGGAGCATGCCAGACTTAACCACTAGGCCACTGGGGCTGGCCCTCAAGGATGCACTTTAACTCATTCAACACGCAGTTATTCTTGAATGCCCACTGTATGTCAAGCAATGTGGAAAATTCTTAGAAATTAAAAATGGGGTTCTTGTTCACTGTGGGCTTATAGTATAATGCAGAGGAGAAGCATAACGTTTATAAGCAAAGTAGCAAACTGTATAAGACAAGATGCAATTAAGATTTTAATTATAGATAATGAGAGTAGAAGTAGAAAGAGACAAATACAGTGTTCATAGGAAAAGATGCTGTTACAGAAGGAAAAGGGGAGCTTATTCAGGAAATGGAAGCTACTTTTGTTCATTTCCTGTAGTGGCCAATTTGAGTTAGAAATCTTAACCACTTCCTACTTTGGTTACCTGTTTCACAAGCTCAGCACGTTCCAAGATGCCTATTTTATGAAACCAGCAAGGATATTCAGGGAAATTGTCCATCATGTATTTCGTATCCTAGGATTGCCCAGCTCATCAGAAAGACAGTACTGGATTTATTCCAATTATTAGGCACATATAGTAGTACAAAAAATCAGTAGATACGTTAGGATCACTTGTCAACCTTGAATGCAAATTACTGAAATATTGATGCAAGAAAACTCTAGATATTTAAAATGTGTATCATTGTTAGATGTATAAGAGAAACTAGACAAAGTAACAAATAACGGTGAGAACAAAACAAATAGATCAGAATAAATATTTTCACTTTACAATCTATAAACCTACATATTTATTCCAATTGCTCAAAGTTTACTGGAACTACTTTAGAAAACTGTTTTTGGGGTAGTTTAAAAAACAAAGAAAGAAGTCACATTTTTTTAAATCAAAACTTATTTTTGACCCCTAAATCTCCATAAGAAGATCAGTCCATGAGTAAACTACTGTATGTAGAAGTTATTTCTAACGATGGGAATCAATCAATTAAATCATTGTCCCAAGAACTCTATTTCATCTATTCCTACTAAAAAAAAGAAAAGGAAAGGAAAGTCAAGAGAGAGATTAAATGTGACACAGACAATCTCTAAATAGAAATTCTGGGACAGATTTGCTTAGTATAATCATCATAATAGACCATAAATTGTACATGTTAGTTTTGATGAAAAAAGTCATCTTTTGGATATATAAATTCTGCTTTATCTGTGGAAAATTTTCTTATTAATGTATACAATATTTTACTTATTGGGATTCCTACAATATAGGTCATTCTGGAGAATCTATCACTTTTCTGTGATACTGTTTATTTTTCTGAAGTTTGTATGAAGTGATTAAGAAATAGCACAATTTTATGTTGACAAGATAACTGGGGCAAAAAACCAGATTGCTATGTTACTAATTAGGAGCAAACACCTTTAAAAATAGTTTAAATTATAGAAATTTAAAGACATTAATAAGTAACAATTAACTATTTTTTTTTTTAAAAAAAGAGCTCTATGGGTGAACTGGAATAAGAAAAATCCTAAATAATCACTCTTTTCAGTATGTTTGCTATGTTGTTCCTCTTACTGACTTGAAAACATGAAACTCCCTGTGACAGAAACTATTGACTTCTTCCCAAAAGAAATTTCATCCTTTGTCACTGGTAAAAGGAACTTGGTTTTATTCCAGTGTCCCTTTGCATTATGCTCAGCTAAGGTGGCCTCAACCTTATGATAAATCATAACTAGGCCTCGCCAGTGAATGATAGGAGTCTGCATGTAGCCACTGGGCGCAGAAAGAAGGTAGCTGGGAGCCTCTGGGCCTGATTCACTCTGTGATAAAGCAGACAGCGTGAGGGGAAACCCTGCCTTTCTTTCTACTTTTGGGCATTGTTGCATGAGGCTATCAGCTTGGAGCTTTGACAGCTACGATGTGACTATGAGAAGAGAACCAACAAAATAATGTAAAGGTGCTCCTTACACACCTTAATATTGCTGATCTGGTGAATTACCCAAGCCTGGAAACCTTTGCTTTCAGAAATCTCATTATGCAAGATTATTAATCTTTATTTTTTAAATCACTTTTAGGCAGATATTCTGTTACCCGCAGCAAAAATATATCCAGTGAACTCCAAATAAAATCATTCGGTTTATCAAACATCTACTAGATTAACTGTGCTATTAAATGCACAGGGAGCAAAAAGCAACAGTAGAATGGCCCTAGCCTACAAGAAGTTTCTGTTTGAGAAGCTTATAACTCACCTACTTGTTAATGCATTTTCTGGCATTATCTCTTATTTTAAAGCTTTAATTAAGTACTGACAATGTGTAAACACTTTGCTAGATACTCTGATGTCATTGAATCTCAGAAGAACTTAAAACATTTCCTTAATTTTCAAAGGGAATATAGTTATTTTTAGTTGTTTAGTTATAGTTTAGTTGTTTATTTTTCAGCCTTATTCTAAAAATCTATTACAATAGAGTAAAAAAGCCCACAATGATGTGATCAGTTAAAAATTGATGAAGAAATCATGACAGGAAGAAAAGTTGTGTTGGAAGAGAGTTCTCTATCACAAAGAAAGTCTTACCATTCCCACAACTAGAAGGACCTGCAACTAGGATATACAACTGTGTACGGGGGGGTTTGGGGAGGTAAAGCAGGGAAAAAAAAAGAAAGATTGGCAACAGTTGTAAGCCCAGGTAGCAATCTTTAAAAAAAAAAAAAAAGAAAGTCTTACCATAAATCAACAAAAATTAACACAGTATAATACTTGAAACAGGGGTAGACAAGTGAACCAAAAGAAATGTCATGTGTGCAATAGTAACAAGTGAGATAAATATAAGGAAAATCCACACAGAACGAAGCAGCTGATGCTCCTGATCCTCTGTCTCTTATGAGCTCCCAGTTAGCTGGGCCAGACAAGAGATTAATGCTGGTGTGGATGTGGAGAAAAGGGCACTCTTGTACACTGTTGGTAAGCATGTAAATTGGTGCAGTCGCAATGTAAAATACTATGCAGATTCCTCACAAAATTAGAAATAGGACTACTATATGATCCAGCAGTCCTGCTTCTGGGTCTATGTCTGAAAGAAACAAAATCACTATTTAGAAGAGATATCTGCACCTCCATGTTCACTGCAGCATTATTTACAATAGCCAAAACATAGAAACAACCTAGGTGCCCATCAATGGAGGAATAGATAAAGAAAATGTGGTGTGTATGTATATCTATCTATCTTTCTTATATATATATACAGAGAAATACTGTATGATCTCACTTATATGTGGAATTAAAGAAAATCCAACTAACAGAAACAGAGAACAGATTGATGGGTGCCAGGGTTGGGAGGCTAGGGGAAATGGGTCAAAATGTACAAACTTCCATTTGTAAGATAAGTTCTGGGGGTGTAATTTACAGGATAGTGACTATAGTTAACAATATACTGGAAAGTTCCTAAGAGAATGGATCTTAAAAGTTCTCTTCACAAGAAAAAAATTGTAGCTATTTTAGATGATAGATGTTAACTAAACTTATCCTGATGATAATTTCACAATATATACATACATCAAATCATTATGTTGTACACCTCAAACTAATACAATGTTATATGTCAATTGTGTCTCAATAAAACTGGAAAAAAACAAGGAACCAGGAAAAAGAAGAATGTGGAGCTGTAAGAATTCTAATATATTGCTGAAAAATGTGCATATTTCTACAATCAATATGAAAAACACTTTGTCAATACTCAATAAACTTGAAAAAAAGCCATATTTATATATTAAACACGTTTGAAAAGATAAACACATAAAGCAATTTTTAACATTATTTTGGGGAAATAAAAAAGAACTTGCAAATCAATATCACATATTGTTTGCGGGTTTTTTTATCTATCTATCTATGTCATCTGTCTATCTTTTTAATCAAAGCACACATATTTGATAATCACAATGTAGGCATTCTTCATTGATCAAAAATTTTGGACCATTCATGTTTTCTTTGTTATGTAATAAAGAGGACTGAAATGTAAATTAGTTACATTAAGTAAAACTTTGACTCACTGTAATAATATTGAAGTAAGTAACTCATTTTATAAATGTTGTTTGTTGGAAGAAAATGTCTGAGACACATTAAGTGCTGCATGGATTATGATATGCTAGTGTGTTTAAACAATGAGAGTGAGAACTAGTTTCTGGATGAGAGAAACAAGTCAAAATCATCTCAAAAGAACTTGGGGAAAAAACTAAACAAACTGAAACATGCATTATTAGGTTATATAATCCAGAATAAGGGAGGTGATAGGCTACTACTAAGTTCACATCACAATGTAGTTATTTTATATGTATGGAATATATATATTATTATATATAAACATAATTTATATAATATAGATAAATATGTATATTTTATATATATATATATATAATCAATTATGTAATATATTAGCATTGGATGTTGCAAGATAAGTGTATTTGGATAGGAGCAATTGTATTTGTACAAGAAATTAAAATCCTTTAAGTGAGGAGCAGTTAATATAGCTGAGGCCACAGGGGAGATGTCTTAGTAAGAGTGATTATGATTTTGTCTTCAATTACAGGAAGCACGGAGTCCCTGGGGAAGAAGATTTTGCAGTTTTGTATGTAATTCTAGAGGAAGAAACTAAGACTGATTTGGTAAAAATTTCAGGGAGCTATCTCAGCGTGGCTTAAAGAAGACATTTCTAACAAAGGAAGCCACACAACAATGGAAATGAGTGCACTGTGCGCCAGTGAATGAAGCTCAAGAAGGTTCAAAGGTTTATGCAGTGGCATTGCTGTGCTTACAGAAAGTTGGACTGTGTCATCTCTCAAGAACCTTTCACCTGTATAATTAATTGTCCATAGAACTATAATTCAGTTGTGTTAAATAGTGCTTCATCTGGCTCTGGTATGTAATACCTATGCAAAAAAACTACTTAGCTCTCTTACCTTCAGAATACTCAGCCATAAGAATGGAAAATGTGAATAAACACACCTATCTTGAGTAAATAAGTTACAGGATGTGAAATCACCCATCACAGTCCTTAGCATGTAAGTAGTAACCAATAAATATGTATGTCTTTATTTCAATGATTAGAAATTTATAAAAATCAAATTCAAGTCATCTATATATATCATGATTACTAGGTATCAATATATCACTAGTAAATGCATTAGATATATTGGTTCTGCCCAAACCAGTAGATTCAAATTGAAAAATCATACAGTTTTCAGAAAAATGGAGGAATTAATCCCACCTTTACTTAATTGAGATACATTTTGCCATGGTGCTTATTATTGCCACAATTCCTGAATTCACGGAATTTCCTAAGGAAACAGTTTAGTCTTCAGTTCTGCTGATGTTGCCAGCAGTTTCTACCGTAGGTAATCAAGGCTATTACTGAGATAGAATATTTTACAGAAAAATACTATGGCTATCCATTGGGCGAGCTCAACCACATTATTTATGTGAATGCATTGGAATTCGGATTGTTGTGGGCCTAAGGAAGTGGTATTGTACTAGATTTGCAAATAGGCAAACAGTAGGATAACCAAGGTCAAAGATTTCACGTAGTTTCCAAATACCTGTTCCCAACAGGCCATGATCTAAAGTGTCCTTGCATTGTTTCTGAAGCCTTCTGTTGTTGAATCTGTTCTAAAATAAGTGATTAATTATAAACGCGAATATCTCTCATTCATTTCCCATCTCCATCTCCCAGGATACGGTGGCAACTTGTCATCACTTTTTTAGAACAGCTCTAAGAAAATGTCTTCATGGCTACATTGACTGTGTATTCTCCATCCGGGGGTCATGGTTATGTCTGGCAAGTGTGGACAGAGCGGTAAGATGATCTGCCTATTCATCTCTCCTTCCCTCTAACAGGTTTGTTTTCAAAAATAAAAGTATAAATTTCTACTGCTATTTATTGAATATGAAATTGCCCATTTCATTGTCACTCTCTGACATTGTCATTACTTTTCAATATTTCCCATTAGAATACTAGTTTTTAAAAAGTATGCTTTGTTTTGTTTTTTAAATTAAAACTTTATTTTTTTAGAGCAGTTTTGGTTCACAACAAAATTGAGGGGAAGATAAAGAGAATTCTCATATACCTCCTGACCCCACCCATGCATAGCCTTGCCCATTATCAACATCTCCCATCAGAGTGGTACAATACAATTGGTGAACCTACACTGACACATCATAATCATCCAAACTCCATTGTTTATATTAGTTTACTCTTGGTGTTGTACATTCCATGGATTTGAACAAATGTATAATGACATTATTATTATATTATATGTTATTATTATTATACATATCATTAAGTTATCATACAGACTATTTTCACTGCTCTAAAAAGTCCTCTGTGCTCTGCCTATTCCTCTCTCCTCCATCCCAACCCTTAGAAACCACCAATATTTTTATTGTATCCATAGTTTTATCTTTTCCCGAATGTCATATAGTTAGAATCATACAGTATGTAGCCTTTTCAGATTGGCTTCTTTCACTTAGTAATATTCATTTAAGGTGACTCCGTATCTTTTCATGGCTTGATAGCTCATTTCTTTGCAGCACTGAATAATATTCTGTTGTCTGGATATACTACACTCTGTTATCCATTCACCTACTGAAAGACATCTTGGTCGCTTCAAGTTTTGGCAAGTATAAATAAAGCTTCTGTAAACATGTGTGGACTCACGTTTTGAACTCCTTTGGATAAATACTAAGGAGTGTGATTGCTGGATGATATGGTAAGAGTATGTTTAGTTTTGTGAGAAACTGTCAAATTATCTTCCAAAGTGGCTGTAGTGTACCATTTTGCATTCCCACAGCAATGAATGAGAGTTCCTGTTGCTCCACATCCTTGTCAGCATTTGGTGTTGTCAGTGTTTGAATTTGAGCCATTCTAATAGGTGTGTGGTGGTATCTCACTGTTGTTTTAATTTGCATTTCCCTGATAAGATATTATTTCAACATCTTTTTACATGATTATTTGCCATTGTATATCATCTTTTGTGAGGTATCTCTTAAGGTCTTTGGCCCATTTTTTAACTGGATTTTTTATTTTCTTGTTGCATTTTAACAGTTGTTTGTAAATTTTGGGTAACAGTCCTTTATGAGATGTGTTTTTTGCAAATATTTTCTACCCACTCTGTGACTTGTCTTCTCATTTTATTGACCTTGTCTTTCACAGAGCAGAGTTTCTAATTTTAATGAATTCCAGTTTGTCAATAATTTTTTTCATGGGTTATTCCTTTGGTGTTGTATATAAAATCTTATCACCATACACAAGTTTATCTAGGTTTTCTCCTACGTTATGCTAGGAATTTTACAGTTTTGTGTTTTATATTTAGGTTTGTGATATATTTTGAATTAACTTCTGTGGAGGGTGTGAGGGCTGTGTCTAGATTGATTTTTTTGAATGTGGATGCTCAATTGCTCCAGCACCATTTGTTGAAAAGACTGTTTGCTCTATTGTATTGCTTTTGCTTCTTCAAAGATCAGTTGACTATACTTAAGAGGATCTATTTCTGGGCTATCTGTTCTGCTCCATTGACCTATTTGTATATTCTTTCATGAATATCACACTATCTGGATGACCATATCTTTCTAATTTGCCCAATTTTTAATCAAGTTATTTGTTTTTTTGCTGCTGAGTTATATAACTTCCTTATATATTTTGGACGTTAACCCCTCATCAGATATATCGTTTGAAATATATTCTTCCATTGTGTAGATTGACTTTCCCTTTCATTGATTTTTTTCCTTTGCTGTGCAGAAGCTTTTTATTTTGATGTAGTCCCACTTGTTTATTTCTGCTTCTGTTGTCTTGCTTTTGGGGTTATATAAAAAACACTGCCAAGACCCATGTCAAGGAACTTATTCTCCTACGTTTTGCCCTAGGAGTTTTATGGCTTCCAGTCTTACATTGAAGTCTTTAATCCATTTTGAGTTGATTTTTGCGTATGGTGTAAGATAAGGGTCAAATTTCATTCTTTTGCATGTGAATATCCAGTTTCCCAGGCACCATTTATTCAAGGGACTATCCTTTCCCCATTGTATATTCTTGGCACCCATGTCAAAAATTAGCTGATGGTATATGTGTGGGTTTATTTCTGGGTTCTCAATTCTCTTTTGTATTGTATTGTATTGGTGTATGTGTCTGTTTTTATCTCAGTACTATACTGGTTTGATTACTATAGCTATGTAATATGGTTTGAAATCAGGAAGCGTGATGCTTTCAGCTTTGTTCTTCTTTCTCAAGATTGCTTAGGCTATTCAGGTCTTTTGTGATTCCATACAAATTTTAGGATTGTTTTGTTTATCTGTGAAAAATGCCATTGGAATTTTGATAGAAATTTATTGAATTTGTAGATTGCTTTGGGTAGTATGGACATTTTAACAATATTAATTCTTTCAATCCATAAACATGGAATATCTTTCCATTTATTTACGTCCTTTTCAATTTCTTTCATCAATGTCTTTATAGTTTTTATTTTATAGATATTTGACCTGCTTGGTTAAATTCATCCCTAATTATGTTATTCTTTTTGATGCTATTGTTGAAGTGGGATTTTTTTCTTAATTTCCTTTTCAGAAAATTCATTGTTAGTATATAGAAACACAGTTGATATTTGTAAGTTGATTTTGTTTGAGGTCCTAATTTCTGACATTTAAAGACTTGCCATTCTAGAGTTCATGTTTGCCCATATATATATGTGTGTGTGTGTGTATATATATATATATATCTCATATTTTATTCAGAATATTTGGGGAAGGGACTTCCTAAATGGTCTCTGTCTTCTTGTGAAAGGAAGCCCTATATGCCACTTAAATCAAAAGTTGAGGTAGGTGTTTTTATCACATTCAATTTACAGAGGATACAACCAAGGATCCAGTAGAATTATTGACTTATCCAGGATTGAATAAATTTTTATGAATGAAATTTGAATTTATTCTTCAGACCTAATGTGATGTATAATCTGAAAGGAGCCTTTGCATACTACTGTGTTTATGTTTCAAAAGGGTACATAAAGAGGTAGAAAGATAGTCAAGGATAAATAAAATCAAGAATTATAAAATAAAAATATTCAAAGCATTAATGGTAATGTCACAAAATGAGTTGAGCTCATAAAATTGCTAAGTTAAACATAAATGCTTCTTTTTGTTATTTTTAGTTCAAAAGATCAAGGAAAACATAGTACTTTATGTTGGGGCCAGTGGCATTGCTGTGATGATTTTCTTATGTTATTTATATCTGAGCTTTTTCCAAAGAGGTATTAAAGCTGCTAAATGATGAATTAGAAAGAAAAGCAGAACATTTTAATCCATATTTGGCTTTTATCTTCTCTTTCAAATAAAATGACCACTGGACTAAAATAGCAGCACAAACAAATACTGGGTGAAGTTTCCTAAGATGATGCTTATGATGGATCAAGGTATTTCATGTGAGGAGCTAGCTGTTGGAGTCATTTCAAGTTCCCCAACAAACAAGTTTGATGCTAGAGTAAAAGAACTAGTAAATGTGATTTCTGAATGGCCATTGGTGATCATTGAGTCATTATTGCAAATAGGAGAATAATATCTGTAAAATTGACAAATATGTTGAATTTTACATTGGGGACTCAAATGGAATGAAAAAACTGTGGGCTGGCTCACTTAATGTTGATCCTAGGCAAGATTCTGTAGTCAATGACCATTACTATAAACTTGGGTTCACAAGTGCTATCACATTAAGCCCATTCATTTCCTTGGGAAATATAAAAGATAAGTAGACATTAGAAAAACCAGGTAGGCATAAGGATCAGTAAGGCATTTGATAATATTTCTTATGAAATACTTGAATCTGCAAAGGAAAATAAAGATGAGATGTAACAGCAATTTATTGGATCAGAAGTCAGTTGGATTAAATGATTTTGCTTAAGTGCGAACGGGATTTTGGTCAATTGATGGTGATTTTTAGTGGTTACCTCAGGACCTTACATAAAGATTGTTCTGCCCAATCTACTTTTATAGCATGTTGTTAATAGAGATGTCGTGTTTATCAAATTTACAGAAGACATACAGCAAGTTTGGCATCTAAATTGGTATATGATTTGAGTGGTATATTTGGAATGGCGATGGACCTCAAAATATGAAATGACCATCCATCCAACTAAACAATGAGATTCCATAACTCTAGTGCTAAAAATAAAGAAAGTGTAGGGTAGAACCCACACAGTAGGAATTCTTTTTGGAACAAAAAGTCATAGATGGATGGAAAATATCTCCCTGGTAAGAGAATAAAGGGATAAGATGTTTGAATAAACATATAAGACATTCATCTTCTCCTTTATGAAATACGTAAGAGTTTTGCTTGTGATCTACATAATTCAAAATAATCAAGTGAGGACAACAGACAGCTGAGCACTCTGAAGATTTTGGAAAAGGATAAAGTAAACCATAAAATTTCAAGAGAGGAGCAAGAAGTGTACAAGTATGAGAAATGCATTGCAAATGGTTTGGGGACCAAAAATATTCCTTTTGCATTCAGTCATCAAAGTGAAATCAAGGGTAGTCAAATGCCTAAAAATACAATTTGGGAAAGATCATCCTATAAATTGCGTAAATATTTTCTGTTAATTAAAAGCACACTTGAAGAAACTGAGACAAATAATTTGGAAAAAATTTAAAGTAGGATTATGTGTTTTTAAATATATGAAGGGGTATTACTAGAAGAAGTATTACGTAGAAGAAGGAATTGATTTCCTCAATAGATTAGTAACAAGAAAGAATAGAGGAGACCTCTAATAGCTACTATATTTCAGTTAAATTAAGTGTTTTATATACATTATTTTGTTATTTATTCCTCAAAACTATGCCATTTTTTAAAATTAGGAAACTGAAAGAAAATTTAAAAGGTTATATTACTTTCTGAAGGGCATATGACTTGTAAATAGCAGAAGTGACCTTTGAATTCAGGTCTATTCTAGGTGCTGTGGACTGATATGAGCTAGAACATAATTCAGGTCACTCTTCAATAAACAAAAAATCCAACATTACCCCCACCCCTCTAACATATACATTGGATCAACCAAAAGTTAGTATCAGCCAAAAAGGTTTGGTAAGCTTAGCTTTTTTTCCCCCTTAGCTTGGCATCTAAACCATATGGGAACCATGCCCAGCCATATGATTGAAATTGAACTTAGGAGAAAAATAAACTCATACATTTCTCTAAAACGGAAGAATTTGGGCCAGCCCCATGGCCTAGTGGTTAGGTTCAGCATGCTCTGCTTTGGTGGCCTGGGTTTGGTTCCTGGGTGCAGACCTATACCACTTTTTGGCAGCCATGCTGTGGTGGCAACCCACATACAAAACAGAGGAAGATGGGTAAAGATGTTAGCTCAGGGAAAATCTTCCTCAAACAAAAAGTGGAAGATTGGCAATGAATTTTAGCTCACAGTGAATCTTCCTCTGCAAAAAAATAAGTAAATAAGATAACAGGGAAGAATTAAGTTCAATTATTTACATAGCATTTCCACTTTTATCATTTTAATCTCGCTGCAATCCTGTGAGACAGGTTGTATGTAGTCTTCTATATAAAGAAATAATAACTATGTCATTTCCCAAGAATTCGACTAATTAAATATAGAATCTGAACTAGAACTTAATTCTTCTAAATAATAACCTCTTGCATTTCCACTTATATAAATGTCAATTACATAAAGGTATTTATAATCTATTCTTATAGTGTGTAGATGGATTAAATTTTACTATATATTAAAGAAATAGAAAAGCACAGATGAAGCACAGTTTTTAGCATGATAAGGCTTAGGCTTGTGCTCAGCCTAATTGCCATCTGATATATTTTAAACTCGTTTCTTAGCTTATTTGAAATATGGTGTTCTGAATGGTTTCCAAAATTGCTTTTGTGATCTTGACACCCTTATCTTCCTCTGAATGCTATGCTTTTATGAGCATACAGTAGTGTCCAAATATTTACTTCTTTCAGGTGTATAGCATGTTATTGAAGTGGAAGTTTACTGGGTTACTTGGTTCAATACTAGGTCAATTTCTGGAATGTTATGATTTCCGCGTCACAGATACTAATTAAAGAACAAATAACAGATACTACGAAGGTGTCACTGATGGATTGAGTGGAAGATTGCTTTGGAATCAATATGATAACTTCCTTAAGATTGACATACTAATTGTTGCATGAATGTCATGTTAAGGAAAAAAGGCATTCTGACAAGATAAAGTATATTAAATGTCAATGTAGTGATACTATCAGCTGAACATAATGAAAAATTAATTTTGCTTAGTCTAAAAATCAGTTAGTTATCCAAAGATGAGATATGAAAGGGTCTTTATTAATAAAAACGAAGCACATTTCTGCCTACGGCGTTTAACTAATTGACCCAGAAGTTAATATATACAAATATTTTCTTTGGGATGATTTATAAATATTAATAAATATTATTTAGAAACATATAGAAAGGAGTGTGATGTTGAAATCATAACATCAAATAAATTACCCAGTATTATAATCTAATGATTATTCTAGAACTAGAAATACATCCCTTTCTTGGAATATGCTTTTAATTACTTCTACCTCTCTCTCATCCTTCCTTTCTTGCACTCCTGTCTTGCCTCCAAGAAGGCCAAAGAGATCACATTTTCTACCCAAAAAAAAAAAAAAACAGTGTATTTAATATTACTCTTGTTTTTCAGATAAAGAAAGTGAATTATAGAAAAATTAAATGATTGACACATTGTCACATTTTGAGTAAATGTTGGTGCCACATGTTGAAATCTGGCAATGTAATTGTGAAGGCTGTCCTCTTCTTTATTTGTAAAGGGAAAGAAATCCATGACAGACTTATCATAAATTCCAGGACCATGACAAAAATAAAGGTGTTCTCTGCCAGAATACCCTAACCCTGAAAATTAGATAGATGCAGAGAAAGAGCAAGAAGGCCTTCAGAACTTAGTATGTGATGAATAACCTATTGTGCATACATTAGAAAAGAAACAGAAGTTCCCCAAAGTGAAAGGGGATCAACTTTTAGATACAGTACACAGTCACACACAGATACCAGGTTTTGACTTTTAAAATAGATAGAAAGCATGGGAAAAGAAGAAAAGGTGGGGAGGGGGGCGGAGGGGGAGTGACGAGGAGACCCATCTGGCAAACCATTCCAGCTATACAAGGAAAGACACGGAGCAAAATTGAGTTAATAAGTAGGTTAGAGTTTAAAGCCACCTAGCTAAATCTTCACGAAAGTGTAGGATAATCACAGAGAGAAATGAAAGTGCATCATTAGATAAAATATTGCCAGGCTTTACTGCTATAGGAAAAGAAATGACATAATAGAACGTTTGAAATGCCACTGAAGTCATGATTGTTCTTCTAGTCCATACTGTCAATTTATACTCATTACATATCATTGTCTAGTGAGGGGTGAGTTGAAGATATTTTGAGATCATGAATAGAATACTATGTCCATGCATGTATATAATGTAAACACAATGTCAAGTTAATATAAGTTTAGTGTATGTTAGCCCATATTAAAATCCTCTGGGAACAAGTCAAGGAGACATTTATAATTGTACTGAAGAGTTGAAGTTATCATTGCTTGAGTTCTTGTAAACATAAAAGAGTGATTGATTGGATTGGAAAAGTGAACTCCTAAAGATAGAGACAGGACTTTTGAAACTTAGGTTACTTCTATTCCTCCAAGGGAGAAAAAGACTCATAAAACACCTGACAGTTTATCACATTAAGTATAGAGAAACACCAAAAATGAATGATAAATCGTTAGTTTCAATATCCTATCCACTTGGATACAGCCTATGAATGCATTTTGTTTGCCATCATAGGCAGTAAAGGAAACAGAAAGACCAGTTAGAAGGCACCTTCTAGTATTCATGGCAAGACATAAGGTCTATCCCTGAATATAATTGAAGATATCAAAGTTAGGGGTAAATTTAACAAATATAACGAAAAATAAATGAAAACAGAGTTTGGTGAGTCATTACATATGAAGGAGGTTAAATGGAGGGAATAGATTAGAGTATGGCAATGTCACTGTCTGACAAAGAGAACACAGGCGTATCCCTCAGTTGAAACGGAAAGATGATGAAGTTCAGTTTGAAGATACTCAGTCCGAGAGGCTTGTGGAATATCTAAATGGAAGGGTTCGTTTTTAAGGGCTGGGTATTGAGATTTGGGTATCAATCATTTATGTCTTTAAAACCTTTCAATGACTTCCAGTTAATTCTTTTCCAAAGTCAGTTCTCTTTCCATGAATCAGCCTTTATAGCATTTAAGAGTTTTGGATTTTGTAAATTAGGATAAACTTGTAAAACCTGAGTAACTGATCTGAATTATTCTAAGAAGGAAAATGTGATTACTTAAATATTAGAGCATAGATTATTTACAAGTCCAGGAAAGTCAGCAAGGTATGGACCACTAGATGCTCAGAAGAGGACATGGAAGAAGGTCTCTGTTTCTAAAGAATGTATATTCTTTTAAAATATACAAAATAGAAAGCACACAAACAATAGAATAAGTTTAATTGGCAACTGTACACAAAAATAGCTGAAATATCCATGTTTTATCTGAGAAGAAACAGATTGATCAGAGATAAATAGCTCCTGAGTTTAAAACAGAGAGTGTTATATCATCTTTAGCATTATCATAGTGCAATAGAAAATTTAATGAACTAGATTCAGTAAATGAAAACTCTGAGGCAATAAATTAAGAAAATATCATTAGCCCTGGTATTTATCATAGAATTCAGTTATACACCAGTGAATTAGATTTTTAACTACACCCCTTTTCCATTAAGTTAATTTGCTTTCTGATGAGAGTATTGCTTAGAAGTGCCTATGAATAATCGTTGGTATATTTTTTCTCTAAAGGGTGATTTGTATTTTAAGGACTGATCTAGTTTTGGAGACCTTCTTTCCAGGTGTATGTCCATTCTGTGAGAGACCAAATGGAGTGATGTAAGGTGTGTCTATCGAATTTAGTCAGACAGATCTGGGTTAAAATTGTGGTTCAACATTTTACTAGTCATTTGATTAAGAGCAAAATGTTTAACATCTTTGAGATGAGTAGGTTGTGATTGTGATCTGTGAAATGATGATAATAAATAACACATACTTTGTATCCTTGTGTTAAAGATAAAATGACAGAATAACATAAACACCCAAACAAGGGAGTCCTCAAATACTAGCAATGTGTCACCTTATTTCTTTACCAAGGATCACACTTGTAATTGTTGAAGAAAAAAAGATTGCTTTCAGATTTCACTAGGGCATCTTCCTCCCCTCAACTCAGGCATAGCACTTCTGCTTTTACTTTTCCTCAGGGAAGAATGTGTCAGTCATGCATATCTTAGAAGGATTCATTTTCAGTGTTTTTATGCCCCTTGTCAGGGGATTTAGGCAGAAGGCACTTGACTGTAAACATTAACATTCTTGCTCTGAAGTGAAATTTAATTTTGATTTTTCTCTATATTTTTGTAGGCCAGACTACTGAACTGGGACACCCAGAAACTCAGGCTAACGGAGAAGCTATTACTTAGTGTTGGTAGCTGTGATGATAGAGGTAGAAAGGAAATTCAGGTGACTCTTACACAAGGAAGTAAGTGTTCTGTCTCAGTAGGGACCCATGTCACTTTCAATTATGACTTAGTCTCAATCAGCCGGTAAGAGATCAGACAGTACAATCCTATCATGTTTCCAAAAGACTGAGAATAACAAATATTTAGCAAGCAGCAGAAGTAACTACCAGAGTTACGGCTTAATACATGCATACATTATGTATATTGAGGACACATGCCAAAAATCCTGGGTATGGAAAAACCTAACTTTTTTTTCCTGTTACTGAAGTACCTATCTGTCTCAAATACCCATTTTGTCTGGCAGCAAAAAAATCTTAACTAATAAATTGCAGGAAAATTCACTCACTTCCAGGTTTTCTTAGTCATTAGAGATTTAAACTGAGCCAAATTAGCATTTTTATGCTCTGGGGAGAAGATAAGCAGGGATATGTGGAGTGAGACCATGGAAGCACATCTAGCTTGGAATTTACTGCTTGGTACCTAAGGTCTGGTTGTTTATCCATCATCTGCAAGATTGTTCTCATAAGATGTATCATAAGATAGTACAGTAGCAGGGAGTCAACTTTCTTCTCCAATGCTATACTCAATGAAAGGAAATAAAACAGAATTAGACATGGCCCAAAGAGCAAAATTTCACTAAGGAGACAAGAAGTCATATAAGAAAAGACAACACACAGTTCACGTCATCTACCAAAAGAATGATCATCAATAGAGAGTGCTAGAAAACTTGCTGAGCAAGATAGCTAGCCTTCCAAGCTAGGAAGATTTCTGTAGAGAAAAGGAAAAACTCAGATCTTAGGCTGCCCACAAACGATAACCAGTTATAACAACATGTCCATTTATATTAGATTCAAAGTTTTAAAAAAGCTAAAATTTATTGTGTTTACTGATGTTGGCCTCTTATTTTAAGCACTTTATGTGCACTATTTCCTCTAATTCTCATTGTAATTTTATGAAGTTGGAATGAACTTTATGCTCATTTTAAAAACGTACTATGTCTAAAGTGGCTTAGCAACTGAGCTGGTGAGTGTCAAAGAAAGGACTCATGTTGGGATCTTTCTTACTCTAACTGCATGCTCCCACCACTACACTGTTCTTTATTTGCTGTGTTCAATGTATTTGTTGTCAATGTGCAGATATGACACACTTACATATATTCAAATCTCATCAAGTCATTTATGAGTGAATTATGAGCGGCAGCACTTATGAGACCCCATTGTGCCCTGAGTTTGTGTTCTGACTTCGTCTTGTAACAGCTGTGTTAACACGAACAGAGCATTAATTTTTATATGTCTCTGTTTCCTTGTCTATGTAGCAGAGATAAAATATTTGTTCTGCCAATCTTACAATGTTGCTTTGACTCCTACACTAGCTACTATGCAGAGGACACAATAAATTTTAAAGCCAGATATATCTATATAATCGTTATTACCAGAAAGAGTTTGAAGAGTTTGTCATTCTATGCGAAAAGAGTGAAATATGTAAAAGATAGAGATTAGCCTATAACTGCAGTGTTCTTGAGGTTATTCATGAACCTACCCAGCAAGCATGAAGCAACCAAATAAGAAGTATTTTGAAACTTATCTGGTAATGTTGGACTATCATAAAATATTAGGGCCGGACGAAGAGTATTTCAAAGACAAATTCAACTTCAAATGGCCAGAGGAAAAAAACAAATCTCATCGTCTTCAACTCCCTTGTCTTCAGTTTCCGTCGCTGCGTGCCCAATGCTCCACTGCATCTAACACTTTCCAAAAAATAGCTGAGTATTCTATTTTCTTTTGTGCAATGAATACTCCACTAATTCTGCCTCAGTTTCCTGAACTGAATTGATCATGACAACTTTCCAACTGATGTATGAGTAAATGTTTGGACAGCCTAAGGCAATGATGGACAAGATCCTTCAATTTTAAAATAATATCTAGAAGATAATGATTAGAGAGAACAAAGAAAAACAGAACAAAACTATGAATCACAGTCAATGTTAGAGTTATGCTAGGAAATGTCTGAAGGCTATGCTTTGAGAATAACAGACCCGTTCTCATAAATGCAGTACATTTGCTCTTACATTAATGAATAAGTAAATGAATGCAATAAAACACAATTGCAATACTGGAAAACTGCAGAGGTATCAGTTTAGGCGATTTATAACACACAGAAATGGGAAACCACAAAGTACAAATTTTGTCATGTTAATTAGCATGACTTCCCATTTCACACAGTCAATAAAAATTCAAGCAAATTTCCCAAATCTGTGTAGGATGTGAGAGTAATCAATGCTCACAGTCCAGTTGTGAGTGAGGAGGATCCACCATTATAGTTTCTGAGAAGAAGATAAGAGACTGACTAAATCTATACAGCTTTCATCACAAATAAAGTGCTACCTGAGCTAATAAGAAGTCAGCGAATCAACAGCTAGGTTTAAAATGTCTGTTGTCAATAGAACTTGCAAGTACTCAAATAAAAACCCAAATAGCTTTCTAAATTATTTTATTAATGCTGTAGTAAGTAGGTTTTGAGTATCCACCATCTGTCCAAAATTGTGCTGCTGTTAGCTCCTGTCTTATTTCCTCTTCACCAACCGCTCAGATCTACACACTCACCCTTATCCCCAAGCAACCTACATGTTCCAAATCTATTCTAGTTTGAAAGTCAAACCCAAAGAGAGCAGTGTGGTTGTCAGTAGCCTCAGGTGAGCTCAACTTTAGAATCTTCTCCACTGATGGTGAACCTGTTTGTGCACAATGAGTGACCCCAAGGCATCTGTAATGTCCTAGCTAAAGTTTCCTGTATAATCTGCTGTTACCTACTCTATTAACAAACACTCTAGACCAACTGGCTGTGTTTATATTTGGGTTTCACTGCCTCTAACTCACATTTCCCAATCAGCCTGAGCCCCTCAGCCCTCAGCCCATGAGAATTCCCCTGACGTCTTGCTGAGCTCTTGCTAATATAGCGAGCTAAACCTTACTTCTCATAAGCCACATATTCCTCTCTTAGTCATTGCTCAAGATCATGCCCAGATTACACCAATTATCACAACCCAGGAGGAGAAGATTCCTCCTTTCTACTACTCTGACTTGGTGGAAGAAAAGTAAATCCTAAATCACAAGCTGATGGGAACCCAGAAAGTCATCCATCATTATCCGTACATTGAAGACAATAACCTGACACAGCCACTGAGATCTTGGCTGAAGTGGAGGACTGCCATGATTCATTACTAGACTAGTCACACTGCAAAGCTCATGTTAATTTTTCTTTTCCATGAGAGTCTGATAGCAGTGGAGTAATAGATAAGTGAAGTGGAGCCAGATTATGGAGGACCCTGAAAACCATGCAGAAGAGTTTGCAATTTATCTGATATGTGGTTTCCTGAGGAGGAGAAATCCAAGTCAAAGTAGAATTTTAGTATAGTGACCATACACTTATTTACTCACCGAAGATGTGGTTTTTATTTATGTCTGGTGCAAGTTTTAATAGTGCAAACTTTCACTCTCAAGAGATTCCCTGTTTGGACAAAAATTATCTTCACCCCGTATTTTATGAAGTTGATGAAGTGAGTTAGTTTATATTAATGGGCAAAGTATCCACTGTCTGTAATGCCCATGAAACAGCCATTGCCCAAAAGAACAATATTTTGTTGAATATCTTTTACCTACTTTCTCTTGGGCAAGCAAACATGCTCATGGTTCACATGTGTCCTCAATTATCCCACTCCTGCCCAGGAGAGGTCTTGAGTGTGGATAAAAATCAAATGATTTTGTAGTTCTGATTTGCCTGGAGGTCAATATTCTTTAATTGCTTACCATACTCTCTCAAAATATCATTGGTTTTCCCCATAACAACTTTATCTTTTTACTATTGAGACGAAGTTTAATTACACTTCACTTGTTTTGTTTTCTGGATGCCCTTTCCTTTCCTGTCTGAGCTTATAGAATCCTATTTAAAAAAAAAAAGAGGACAGATCTGTACCTGTTTCCCATGAAGTTTCAGATATAATTAGCCATTTAAATCTTTAAACAGTTGCTAGGAAAAGCTTATCATGGAAGCAGTGGCCAATGGAACTAAGAAGTACACTGGGGTTATTCATAGCATATCCTTTGCACAAAGTTGGTTTAAACACAAAGATAGATACTTACAATTTGCCACAGTGAAGGTGCTTCACCTAACATAGAGAAAACTGTGATGCAGAGAAACACCTGACTGAGTCGGCCTGTACTTCTGACTATCATTCTATGTCCAGGATTATGATGCTAATAGCAATCAGGTATACGTGAGAAAATCAAAAGGAAATAAACTGGCTACATATCTGTACAGATACTGGTCTTTATTAGGCAATCTTTTTTTAAGGGAGAGTACTATCAGGAAAAAAAATGGCTTCTGAAAATACTTACCAATAGGAAAGACAGAACATCAATTCAAAATTCTAAGCAGCAGCATAATTTTAGAGTGATTTACTATACAAATCAAAGGATATTTTAAAAATTATACTTTGTATTTCCACATAATTCAAATAAATTCTATGAAGCAAAATAAATTTTAAAAAATAAGACAAAGAAATAACTAAAATCTAAACAAAATATATGAATTAATGACACTCAGGACATTGGACATCAGGCAATGAAGAAGAGTGATCCCTTAAGAGATAGAGAAAAATAAATTGAACCCTACATTGACCCCAGCTTATTGTCTGGAGAAAGTTTCAGAAGTTGAGGATGGGAAACCCAGGAAGAGCCCACAGTCTCCCTCATTTGAGGAGATGGAGCTTGGTGTCTGGGGAACTCAAGGAGGCTAGATTTCACCGGGCAGAATAGCAGGAAAAAGAATTCCCTGCATGAAGAGGGAATTCCATATATCTGAAGAGCTCTCATAACTTCCAGAACATATGGACTGCAGGCATATGTTAAATTAACCTTTAATGTTCTTGTCTATTAACTCTACCATTGTTATCACTAATGAGTCTGTTTTGATTTATTTTTTTTTCTCATTATTGTGAGTTGTTTTTCCCTGATTCTTTGCATTTCTGGTAATTGATTTTATGTCAGATATGAATTTTACCTTGTTGGATGCTTGATATTTTTATATTCCAGTAAATATTTCTGAACTTTGTTTTTTAACATGGTAATTTATGGAGAAACCATTTGATGCTTTCAGGTCTTGCCTTTAGATTTGTTAGATGGGACTAGAACTGCATTTACCTGAGTTTAATTTTTTTCCTGCTGGTGAGGTAAGACCTTTCTACTCAACATGATGCTCCCTGAAATACGGTAGTTTGAATGCGGGTAGTGATTATCACCACTATTCTTGGCATTGTCTGATTTCTGGGTACTGTTCCTGCTACTCCTTCCGAGTGGTTCTTTCCCCTATCCTTGGGTATTTCCTCAGATGCATGCACTGATCAGTACTTAATTGAATTCTCTATGGGATTATCAGATTGTATTAAAAAAACCAAGACCCATATATACTGCCTTAAAAAAAAAGTCATTTAAGTATAAAAACACAGATAAAAGTAAAGTTTAGAAAAAGATATCATGCTACACTAATCAAAGAAAGCTGGAATGGATATATTAGTATCATATTGAGGAGACTAATAGAGTTTTAAAGTACCTAAAGCAAAAACTGATAGAACTCAAAGAGAAATACTGTTGCAGACAAATCCTCAGATATAGTTAGAGATTTCACTATTTCGAATTCATACTTCTCATAATGAATGTTATCAGTAGAGGTGGAAAATCAAATAAAGTTATAGAAGACTTCAACAACACTATCAGCCAATTTTGCCTAATTCATATTTATAGAATATTCCAAACAAGAACAGTAGCAGAATATACCTTCTTTCCAAGTGCACATGGAGCATTTACAAAGATAAACCACATTCTGGGTTGTAAAAACTTGTCCAATAAATTTTAAAATATTCAAACCATGCAAAGTATTTTCTCTTATCACAATGGAATTAAAGTAGAAATCAATAACAGAAAAAAATACTGAGAATCCTCCAATGTTTGCAAACTAAATAACACATTTCTAAACAGTCAATGGGTCAAAGGTGAAGCCACAGTGAAAATTTATAAAGTATTTGAAACTAGATGAAAATGAAATTACAACATATTAAAATGTACAGAATGCACTAAATCAGTACTTAGTGAGGAATTTACAGAACTAAACCCCTTATTAGAAAAGAAGACCATCTTGATCAAAAATCTTAGCTTTCACTATAAGAAATTAGGAAAACAAACTATGAAACTAGAAAGAGACTAAAAGTAAAAGAAAACCAAAACCAAAGAAATCAAAATACAGGAAATAATTATCACACAGAAAATGAACAAAATAGAAAAGAAGCGAGAGAGAGAGAGAAGAAAACAAATCAGAATGAAATACCACTGCACAATTATTAGAATATTAAAATATAAAAGACTAATTATACCAAGTATTGTCAAGTATGTGGAAGAACTTGAAATTTCGTACACTTCTGGTAAGAATGTAAAGTGATGCCACCACATTGGAGAGCTGGCAGTTTATCAAAAACTTAAACAAACACCAAACATATGACCCAGCCAGTCCACTCCTAGATATTTACTCAAGAAAAATAAAACATGTGTTCACACAGTCTTCTACATGAATATTTATAGCAGCTTTATTTACAGTAGCCAATTCAAGAACCAACCCAAATGTCCTTCAAGGAGTGACTGGATAAACAAATCATACGACAGAATACTACTCTGTATGAAAAAGAAGGAGATAGTAATTCATGCAACAACATAAATGAATAAGTCTGTGGGATTAAAACAAAGCCCATGGGGAGAGGAACAACAGGAAGTTGTACATGGTGTATGAGTCATTTATATAAAAATCTTGAAAAAACAAGCTAGTCTATAATGAGAAAAATTAGATCAGTAGTTGCCTAGGGATTAAGGAAGGGAAGGAGTCCAGGGAGCGTATAAGGTTAGAAAGTGTCAGGAAAATTTCGGGGTGATGGATATGTCCATTATCTTATTGTCGTGATTGTTTAGTGAATGCATACATATGCCAAACTTTTCAAATTGTGTACTTTAAATGTATGTAATTTATGGTATATCAATTTTACTTCAAGAAAAACTGTGTGTGTGTGTCTAACAACCTCATTGGTAAGCAAGAAGAAAAAGTAAGTAGGATGAGATAAGAAAGATGCTGAAAAATAATGTTTCAAAAGCAAAATTAACATCAGAAACAAAGCAGACAAAAATGAGTAATATTTAATAATTTATTTGAAGATAAATTTGAGAAAATGTCAAAAAGAAATGCTGATTGAATATCAGCAAGATGGTGGAATGGCAAGCCCCAGACCTTCCTTACCCCCATGGAGACATTGACCAAACAATAATACATGGATCAATTCCATTTCTGAGAAATCCAGAAACCAAAGAAAGAGGCTCTCAAACCCAAGGTGAGCGTAAAACCAGCCACATTATAGTAGTAGAAAAATGTGTAGCACTCACTTGCCATAGTTGCTTTCCTCAGCTCAGTGTGGTGAGATCAGGAGAAAATTTTCAGCTCCCGGCTTCTCCCTGGAGAAGGGAATGAGAAGAGTGAAATATACATCCAATGTTCACACACTTTGAAGGGCTACCCAAGGAACTGGTTTTGGACCTGAATCTCAGAGCCTGTCTTACCTGAATCTCATGCTGACAGGAAGGAGCACTAGGATGGAGGCAACTGAGAACAAAGGCAATGGTTTGGACCAGCACACACTTGCTATAGTTCCTCCTTCCAGCTAAATATGGAATAAGTGGGAGGAAAAATACCAACTCCTGGATTCTCCCTGGGTAGAAAAAGATTTGATGTATGTGTCCAATATACAGACTGTTTGAGTTGTGTGTCTGAGGGACTGGTTTCTGTGTTACCTGACTCAGAGCACTGACAGGACCTAGTCTATTCTAGAAGTGTGGAGACTGCTGAGAACAAAAGGGAGCTGGATGGTTTGCAGTAGTCCAAAGAACCTGCAGTACTACACACAGACACCACAGGAAATAAGAGATTATGAGATCCTAAAAAATGAAATGAGCAACCTCTCTAACTGTGAACCTACATGCACCAGTCCAGAGAAGATTCACCCACTGAAAATGAGTGAGAGGTCCCCCAAATCTCTGGGTAGGGTGATTGGTGAAGGTCCTTCCTGTATAAGGCCAGTCTGTAAACACTGGGAGAAGCAACTATTTTTTCAAATGTGCAGATCCTAACACAAAGTTACAAGGCACATAAAGAAACAGAAACACGATACAATCAAAGGAACAAAACAGTTCTCCAGAAACCAATCCTAAAGTAATGGAGGTATATGAATTACTAAGAAAAAATTCAAAATAATCATCATAAAGATGATCTACATCCTTGGGAAAACAATGAACAAAATGAGAATATTAAGAAAGAAGTAGAAATTTAAAAAATAAAACAAATTTTGGGGCTGGAGAGTACAATAACTGATTTGAAAAGTTCACTAGAAGGGTTCAACATCAGACTTGATCGAGCAGAAGAAAAAAGCAGCAAACTTGAAGACAGATCATTTGAAAGTATGCAGTTATAGCAGCAAAAAGAAATAAAAAGAGTTAAGAAAGCCTAAGGGACTTATGGGACACCATAAGATAGGCCAACATTATGCCAATTGTAGGAATCCCAGAAGAAGAGAAAGAGAAAGGGGCAGAAAGCTTATTTAAAGAACTAATTTCCAAAAACTTTCCAAATCTGGGGGAAGGAAATGTGCATTCAGATTCAAGAAGCCCATTGGACTCTAACTATAATGGAATCAAAGAAGTCCAAACTGAGATGCCTTATAATCAAATTGTCAGAAGTCAAAAACAAAGAGAGAATTTTGAAAGCAGCAAGAGAAAAATCACATACAAGAGAGCTCCCATAAGATCACCAGTGAATTTCTCAGAAGAAAGTTTGCAGGCCAGAAGGGAGTGGGGTGATAAAATCAAAGTGCTAAAAGAAAAAAAATCCTTCCAACCAAGAATACTAAAACCAGCAAAACTGTCCCTCAAAAATAAAAGAAAAATGAAAACTTTCTTAAGTAAACAAAAGCTGAGTGTTCGTCACCAATAAACCTGCCTTATGAGAAACAATACAAGGAGTTCTTCAAGTTAAAACCAAAAAACTCTAGACAGCAACATAAAAACATGTGAAAGTATGAAGCTCACTGGTAAAGGAAAATATATAGACAAATACAGAATATTGTAATACTGAAACAGTGGTACACAAATCACTTTTAATCCTGGTACATACCTTAAAAGACAAAAATTTTTTTAAAGTATAACTATAAAATATATTAATGAATAAACAATATAGAAAGATGTAATTTGTGACATCAAAAACATAAAGTGTATGGGAAGAAAAGTAAAAGCATAGAATTTTTGTATGCAATTGAAGTTACGTTATTATCAGCTTAAAATAGATTGTTATATAAGATGCTTTGTGTAACCCCCATGGTAATCACAAAAAATACTTACAGAATATACAAAAAAAAATTAAAAAGGGATCAAAGCATATCATTATGTAAAACAACAAAACACAAAGGAAGACAGCAAGAGAGGAAAAGAGGGTCAAAAAAGCTATAAGACAGACAGAAAAAATTAACAAAGAGGCAATAGTAAATCCTTCCCTACCAGTAGTTACTTTAAATGAAATATATGAAACTCCCTAATCAAAAGACGTAGAGTGAGTGAATGAGTTAAAAAAAAGAAACAAGATCAAACTATGTACTATCTACAAGAGACTCACTTTAGATGAAAGACCACACATAGGCTGAAGTGAAAAGATGGAAAAAGATACTCCACACAAAATGTAACCAAAAGAGAGTGGGTGGTCGTTTACATTAGACAAAATAGACTTAAAGTCAAAGACTGTCAAAAGAGACAACAGAGGATATTATATAATGATAAAAAAGAGTCAACTCACCAGGAAGATGTGATAATAATATCACCCAACATCAGAGCACTCAAATAATGAAGCAAACATTGATAGAACTGAAGGGAGAAATAAATGGCAACACAATAACAGTAAGAAATTTCAATGCCTCACTTCCAATAATGGAGAGATTATCCAGACAGAAGATCAATAAGGGAACAAAGGATTTGAACAACACTATGCACAAAATGGACCTGACAGACATATACTGAACATTCTACCCAAGAGCAGCAGAATACACATCCTTCTCAAGCCCATATGGACCATTCTCTAGGATGATCACATATTAGGTCACAAAGCAAGTCTTAACAAATCTAAGATTGAAACCATATCAAGTATCTTTTCTGAGCACAGTATAATAAAAATAATAAAACTGGAAATCAGAAGCAGAAAGAATATTGAAAATCTCAAAAATATGTAGAAATTAAACAACACACTACTGAACAATGGGTCAAAGAAGAAATCAAAGGAAAATTAGAACATATCTTAAGGCAAATGAAAATGAAAACACAACATACCAAAACTTATAGAATATAATAAAAGCTTATTAAGAAGGAAGTTTACAGCAGTAATTGCCTACATTAAAAAAAGAGGAAACATTTCAAGTAAGCAATCTAACTACTCTCTAAGGAACTTGAAAAAGAAGAACAAACTAAGCTCAATGTTAGCAGAAGGAAGAAAATAATAAAAGTTAGAGCAAAAATAAACAAAATAGAGAATAGAAAAACAATAGGAAAAATCAATGAAAGTAAGAGTTGATTTTTTGAAGGAATAAACAAAATTGACAAACCTGTAGCTAGACTAAGAAAAAAGTAAAAAAAGACCCAAATAAATAAAACTAGAAATGAAATAGAAGACATTACAATTGATGCCACAGAAATAAAAAGGATTATAAGAGCCTACTCTGCAAAATTGTATTCCAACAAGTTAGATAACCTAGAAAAAATTGTTTAAGTTCCAGAAACATACAACCTACCAAGACTGAATCATAAAGAAACTGCAAGTATGAATAGACCAATAAGTAATAATGGGATTGACTCAGTAACCAAAAACCTCCTAGCTAAGAAAAGTCCAGAACCAGATGGCTTCCCTGGTGAATTCTTCATATTCAATGGTGAGCAATTAAAGGAGAGTTAATGTCAATCCCTTTCAAACTTTTCCAAATAATTTAAAAGGAAGGAAAATTTCCAAACTCAGTTTATGGGCTAACATTACCTTGATACCAAAGCCAGACAAAGATACTACAGGAAAAGAAAACAGCTGGTTAATACCCCTGATGAATATATATGCAAAAATCCTCCACAGAATACTAGCAAACTTACTTCAACAGCACATTAATAGAATCATACACCATGACAAAGTGAGATTTATTCCTAGGATTCAGAGATGTTACGACATATGAAAATTAATGTGATACACCACATTAAGAGAAGAAAATATAAAAATCACATGATTATCTTAATAGATGCAGAAAAGCATTTGACAACATTCAAGACACTTTCATGATCAAAACACTAGGAATATAAAGAAACTACTTCAACATTATAAAAGCCATATGGAAAGCTCACAGTTAGCAAACTCAATGGTAAAAAATTAAAGGCATTTTCCTCTAATATCAGGAAGAAGGCAAGGATGCCCATTCTGGCCACTTTTATTCAATCTAGTACTGAAAGTCATAGCTAGAGCAATTAGGCAGGCAAGAAAAAGAAGTAGAAGGCATCAAAATTGGAAAGGAAGAAGTAAAATTGTCTATTTTCAGATGACATGAACTTATATGTAGATAACCCAAAAGATTCCACCAAAAAAAATCTGTTAGAACTAATAAATGAATTCACCATAATTACAGAATACAAACTCAACATTCAAAATAAGTCCTGTTTCGATACACTAACAACAAATTTTCTGAAAAGAAAATTCAGAACAGAATCCCATTCATAATAGCATCAAGAATAACAAAATACTTAGGAATAAACTTAACCAAGAAGGTGAAAGACTTGTTGGCTGAAAACTATAAAATATGGCTGAAAGAAATTAAACAAGACACAAATAAATGGAAAGATATCTTGAGTTCATTGATTGGAAGATTTAATTTTGTTAAAATGTCCATACTACCCAAAGCAATCTGCAGATTGGATCCAATCCCTATCAAAATTCCAACGATATTTTTTGTAGTGATATAAAAAAATCCTAAAATTCTTATGCAACCATAAAGGGTCCTGAATAGCCAAAGCATTCCTGAGACAGAAGAACAAAGTTGGATGCCTCACATTGCTGACTTCAAAACATATTGCAAAGCTGCAGTAATTAGAACAATATGGTGCTGGTATAAAGATAAACATATAGACCAATGGAGCAGAATAGAAAGCCAAGAAATAAATCCATGCATATTACAGTCAACTAACCTTTGGCAAGTGAGCCAAGAATGCTCAATGGGGAAAGGATAATTTCTTCAACAAATGGTACTGGAAAAACTGGATGCATGAGAATGAAATTGAATTCTTCCTTAACAACAAATACAAAAATCAACTCAAAATGGATTAAAACCTTAAATATAAAACCTGAAAGTTTAAAATTCCTAGAAGAAAATATAGGAGAAAATTTCATGACATTGATCTTGACAATGATTTCTTGGATGTATCACCAAAAGCACTGGCAATTACAGCAAATATAGACAAGTGAGACTACATCAAACTAAATAGCTTCTGTGCAGCAAAGCTAACAATCAACAGAGTGAAAAGGCAACGTATGGAATGAGAGAAAATATTTGCAAACCTTATATATGATAAGGGTTCAATATCCAAAATATGTAAGGAAATTCTTCAACTCAATAGCAAAATAACAACTTGATTAAAAACGAAGCAAGAGATTTGAGCAGACATTTCTCTGAAGAAAATTTTCAAACAGCCAATAGGCATGCAAAAAAGATGCTCAATATCACTCATCATCATGTGCTATGGCCTGAATGTTTGTGTCCCCCCAAAATTTGTATGCAGAAATCTCAACTCCCATTGTAATGGCATTAAGAGGTGAGGCCTTTGGTGGATGCTTAGGTCATGAGGTGGCACCCTCAGGAATGGGATTACCGCCCTTCTAAAAGAGGTTCCACAGAGCTCTCTCCCCCTTCCACCAGCTGAGGAAACAGCAAGAAGTCAACAGTCTAGAACCTGGAAGAGGGCCTTCATCTGAACCTGACCATGCCAACACCCTATTCTTGGACTTCTGACCTCTAGAACTGTGACAAATAACTCTCTGTTGTTCATAAGCCACTCAGTCTGTGCTATTTTGTTATAGCATCCAAATGGACTAAGACATAATGGAAATGCAAATCTAAACCACAATGAGATATCACTTCACATCTGTTAGGGTGAGCCTTGTCAAAGAACAGAAAATAAGAAGCATCGGTGAGAATGTGGAGAAATTAGATTCATTGTGCACTGTTGGTGGGAATGTAAAATGGTGCTGCCACTATAGAATACAGTAGGAAGGTTCCTCAAAAACTTAAAAGCAGAGCTACCGTATAATCATCAATCCCTCTTTGGATATTTATCCAAAAAAATAGTAAACAAAATCTCAAAGAGATATTTGTACTTTCATGTTCATTGCAGCTTTATTCACAGTAGTCAAGAGGTGAAAACAACTCAGGCATCCATTGACAAATAAATGGATAAGGATAATGTGGTATATGCATACAATAGTGTTTTAAGCCTAAAGAAAGAAGGAAATCCTGCCACGTTACAACATGAATGAATTTTGTGGACATTATGCTAAATGAAATAAGTTTGTCACAGAAGGACAAATATTGCATAGAGACATCTAAAGCAGTCAAACTTGTAGAAGTAGAATGTAGAATGGTGACTACCCAGGGTAATGGGAGAGGAAAATGGGGAATTGCTGTTTGATGAATATAGTTTCAGTCATGAAGGACGAAAAGTTCATATATCTGCTGTAAAACAAGGTGCATATAGTTAACAATAATGTACTGTTAACTGGTTTTACGATAATAAATTGTTTTAACATTAAGAGAAGAAAATAAAATAAATTGAAGTAATACCTAAATTTAAATTAGAAGAAATCATTTGTTGCCCAAAGAAAGATCTGACTGCATAGATCAAGAAGTTTAATAGAGTAATAGAATAATGAGAAAAACACACAAAAAGACACACACTGATAAAATTAATTGCTATACTATAAAAATTAAATCTGACAAGAATTCAGAGTTAAAAGGAAAAAAAATAGTTATCTTTGGTAAAGGAACAAAAGCCAGGCTAGTTTAGACTTCTCCTCAGTGTCCCTAAATACCAGAAGGTAATGGATGTAATCTCCAGCATGAAGAAATTATGTGGTCCACAAAGCCGGAAACCCAACCCATAAAGCAAGAGAGTGAGGCCCAGTATGCCAGCTGTACAGCAGACCTAGAGATCATTTAGGCCTGATTAAAGCTAAAAGACATAGGTCTTTTTGATAAGAACATATGTATGCCACAAAGGCATCCTTCTTATTCATCCTACACAATTGGTCTGAAACAATTTTTACTAAAATTCAGAGCTAATCACATCGTTTTCTCTATTCCATGGTCTTCAGGGGTTAACCATTACCTTCAGAAGAAAATTTAAGAATGACATAGGATATACAAACTTGATTCCTCATTGCATTTGCAGCCTTACCATTTCACTGTTATGGTTTCTTCATTTTTAACCATATCAGTCCACTTGCATTTCTCTAGCCTAATCAGTTTCTTAAATTTTAGCTGTATTAGTCTGCTTTGTATTTCGCTCCTGTTGCTCATTCTGAATTGAGTATCTTCCACATTTGTCCATTTTAGGATTCAGTTCAATGGTCTCTTTATCTTGGAAATGTTTACTAATAGTGTCAGCCCTAGTTAAATATTGCTTTTCTGTGCTCATTTTCTATCATCCCATTTAAAAAAGTTATTTTTGTTACAGTACTATTCACACTGTGTTGTGATAATTGACTTTTTTTTTACTGTTTGCTATGAGAAATATAAACACCTTGAGGAAGCTGTCTTGTTCATCATTATTTTCCTAGAACATGTAATGAATACAGAATATCTGTATTTGTACATTTTTTAGTAAATATTTATTGAATGAATAAAGCTAAAGTCTGTTTCCTCCCATGTTATTGCAGTATTTTAATATTCTGCAGAAAATATTTATGTAATTTAAATATAATCTTATTTCCTTTTTTCTGCATTGAAATGGAGAAATTACTCATCATGATTTTCACACAAACTCTCCTGTTTTTAAATTATCACTGTCCATACAAAAAGTATAACTCCATGAAGATAGGCAGAGAATAACCAGGAGCTAGAAGTTGGACATCCCCATAGCTCATATAAGACTGAAAGACAACCAAGTTACAATCAGCAGAGTGAAGAGTCCTATTTGAACGACCAGAGCATTCAGTGGAGAATCCAGAATCATTACACTGTGGTTGTAGGGCTAAACTTGTCCTAGATCAGTGGTTCTCAACAAAGAGAAATTTTGTCTACCAGTGGACATTTAGAAATGTCTGGAAACATTTTTCATTTTCTCAATTGTGGGGGTCAGAGGTGCTGCTCTAATCTGGTGAGTAGAGGCCTGGGATACTGTTAAATATCCTACAATTTTCAAGACAGACCCTTGCAACAAAGAATTATCTAGAGTCAAATGTTAATAGTGCTGTGTTTGAAAAACATTGTCCTACGTGAAAAGGTACCCTAGATCTGTCCTAAAAAAAGTTAAAATCCTGAAAGAATCAAAGAGATTGGCAAGAAAGTTTATAGCCTTCCACAACACTCTTAAATGAAGGCAGCAAAATCCAGCATTCAAACAACATAAGATTCACCTTGTCTAACATTCAACAAAAAATTTCCAACCAGCAAGAAACGTAGGCTACACCGAGGAGAAAAATCAGGTGAAAGAAACAAACTAGAAATGACAGAGATGATGGAATGACTTTAATAAAGACTTTAAACAGTTTTTCAAAATATGCTTAAGGATTTAAAGGAAAAGATTAACATAATTAGGAGAGTCATCAATAAATTAAAAAGAACCAAATGAACTTTTAATTTAAAAGATTCACTAGATTTTATTAATAGCAACTAGACACTGCAGAAATGATTAATGACCTGGAAGACATAGCTAAAGCATAGAGCAAAAAAATGAAAATTACAAGGTAGGTAATAATTAAATAAACAGCCTCAGTGATTGTGGACAAGTAGCAAGTAGTATAATATACATTTAATTGGAGTACAAGAAAGAAAGGGAAAGGTAGTTCTATATTTGAAGAACTATCAGCCACAAACAACCAGGAAAAGCCACCAAATTTGATGAAAACTATAAACTCACAGTTCTAAGAACACTCCAATCAGCAACAACAAAATAACTATTTCTTCCAGGTCCACGTGGAACCCTCACTAAGAGAGACCATATTTTGAGTTGTAAAACAAATCTCAATAAATTTAAATAAATTAAACCATATAGAGTGTTTCAGAATTAAACTAGATAGCAATAAAAGAAATATATTTTTTTAAATCCCCAAATATGTGGAAATTCAAAAATACACTTATAAATAGCCATAGGTCAAAGAAAAATTGCAAAGGAAAGTAGAAAATACATTGAAATATTTTGAACTGAACAAAAACTAAAACAAAGCAAAACCGATCAAATTCATTACTCCTGGCTTCTGCTTCAAGATGTAGTGATCTGGAAAGAGTATACCTTCTTTATTGAAAGTAAAAAAAAAGCAAATCAGACAAACTGGAAAGTCATTAGTTTTCTTTAACCCATAGAAAGCTTAGGTCATAAATCAAACAAGTAGTCCAAAACCTAAGAAGAGACAAGTACCTACCTGCAGGGAGAGAGGAAACATGAGCAATGGCTTATCTAAAGTGCATACAACCAGATACCAGCAAGAAGATTAACCTACAAGAATTCAGCTGGCAGTAGTTGGCAAATTGGTGGAGACTGAATGTCCCCTGGGTGATCGTGTGATGCTCTCTGAGAGCTAGAGAAATTGACTGAGTCTGCATGTTGGGCTTGTATTGGTTTCCTAGGACTGCCCCAACAAAGTGACGTAAGCTGGGTGGCTTAAAATTCCAAATTTCTGGAGGCTAAAATTCCAAAATCAAGGTGTTGGCTGGCCCATGTTCTCTCTGAAACCTCTAAGGAATGATCCTTCCTCACATTTTCCAGTTTCTGGTAGCCCTGGGCCTTCTGTGGCTTGTGTCAGCACAACTCCAATCTCTGCCTCTGTCCTCACATGGTCATCTTCTCTCTGTGGCTCTCTCTTATTCTCTAAGGACCTGCTCTATGCCAGTATGATCTTATCCTAATTAATTACATCTGCAATGGCCCTATTTCCAGATAAGGTCACATGCTGAGGTACCAGGGCCTAGGACTTCAACATATCTTTTGAGAGGACACAATTCAACCCAGTATAGGGCTCAAAGAAGTTGTGAAGACAGTCCTAAGACCTAGGAAAGTGAAACATCAGCCCCTTGGGAGGTGAAATAAACTTCATCCATATCCTTCTCTCCTATCTTCTCAATGTGAAAAAGCTTTAATCTACAGAGAAGAAAGGCAGAAACACTGTCCTCCATTGCTTCTGAGGGGAGAAAACAAGATCAAAAACAAAAAAAGAAAAATTCCCAGCTCCCAGCTGCACAGAATTCTGCACTAGAGACTAATATGTTTGTTTTTTTTAAAGATACTCCTACCTATCCTTAGTCAAGTTTAATGTGTGTATGTCTGTGTGTATGTCTGTGTGTGTGTGTGTGTGTGTAATAGTATGAACAAATACATTTCACTAGCTCCAATCATTTGCAATATAGTACAAATTTGGTTTCTTCTATCAGCCAGGATTGTGCAGAAAGAAGAAGAAAGACTGAATTTTCTTAAGCTGCATCTCCACCAACATCAGCTTAGCGGAGGGCATAACTCCATTTTTCACAGTAGAGTGTTTGGGTCATCAGTCAATTTTTATTTTAAGTAAAAGTGTATTGACAGCAGAGTTCTGGTGTGTCATCTGTAGGGGAATGTCTGGCTTTGGGATAGGCTTGTTCTATCATTGAAAGAGCCATTGCTGTGATCCATCAAACAGTAGCTCACTCTATACATATTTAAAACCCATCCTTCATGAGAAATTGTGGCATTGCAGAATCATTCTCACTGTGGCAAGACAAGATATTAATGGCCCCTGCTGCCTTTCCCTGAACCTTCTCTAGAATGCACCATGAATCAAATGAAGAATTAACATTGAACCAGAAGATTCAAAACAGAGGCCAGTAGCAGTAAGTGAAGAGGAGCTCTCTTTTCCACTTTCTGAGTCTTCATTAGTACACTGATGTTCTAAATTCCAAAATATGAAATCAATAATGTTAGTTACTAACATAAATACTATTCTTAAAATGAATAGCAATATATTCAAAATCTGTTAATATTTATAATGATTTAGAAAGGATGAGCCTTCACTAAGGCAAGTTTCAAATATGCAAATTAAAAGGAAATTTTATTTTTAGTAAAATGTATCAATCATCAGTGCAAGTGGAAGGGAATGATCCAGAGACTCTCCAGTGCCCTCATTTTATCTGAGAACATCTGAGGCTAAGAGAAAGGTACAGTTAATCTTTCAAGCCAGTGTGAGACACTTTTACTCCAACCAGAATTCAGATTCTAATGGCTCATGTTTTAATTTTTTAAAAATCAAATAAGATATGACTTTTAAAGCTATCATGGCAAAGTTGTGGAGAGGGGCTGTAAGAATCAGCCCTCAACCATTCTGAGAATTACAAGTGTGTTCTGGATCTCATCCCTTCCCATTGCCTAGGGTTCCTGCCTTTAGGTAAAATGTATCTAAGCACTTTCTGTGTTTCAGGAATTCTGAAAAGTATCTCATTTAATTAATTTCATTCAATTGTCACAAGTATCTTTTGGGTGGGTACTATTATTATTTTAATTTTTCACTTCATGCAACTCAGGGTACAGAGACACTTTGATAAAGTTCCCAAAGCTTTCTAAATTCTGCCATACTTCTTGACTTCTTGGTAACGTTGCCTTCAAAAATCATCATAAATACCTAATTATTCCAGGGGATATTGTGTAGTGTTTAGGCTAATTCGTACTAACTGATGGACAAGCTAGCTGAAGGGACTGTTTTGAGTTTTCCCAAGGAACATGTGATTTTAAGAATGAACTATTAAATACCATATGCAACAGGGGCAACAAAATCCCAGTGTCTTACAAAAACAAAGTTTTGCTTCTTGTTCATGTGTTGGAGCATAGTAGTTATCTGAGATTCCACTCCACATCTTCCTCACCCCACGTGTACGTGATCTAGTTGATGTATACCTGACTCATGTCAGAGAGAAAAGAGAGAATGGTAGTCCACACAATAACTCGTAAAATCTCAGCTTAAAAGTGGCATACATCAAATTTGACACCCAAGTCTGACATCAAGAGGATGAAGATACGTAGTCTGCTGGGAGCCGTGGCTACATCATTTGATCGGCTGTTTGACAGGGTCCAGCCGATTAACGCCGAGGGGTGCAGGGTCGCCCTTGGTGAAGAATAACTGGCCAGCCCCTCACACAGTTCTGAAACCTGTGCTGCTTCTAATTGCCCTTCATTCCTTTTCCTTTCTTAACCTCCAATTCTCACTCCTTTGGGTGGCTGCTTGGGAGGCACTACCTCCTGGGAAAATTAGATATAGTAAGAGAATGTGACCACCTGCAGGTAACTTTCAAGATATTTTTCAGTTAATTATTAGAGGAGCACACAGTCCCATTTGAGAAAAGCAGAAAGGAATCCTGCCCAGATAAGATGTCGAATTAGGTTTACGGCCTCCATCTGGTTCATGTTTCCTTCTCCCTCCAGTTCTTTGTCTAAATATATATATATGCATCGTCCTTCTAAGTTTGTTGGTTAATTGGATGATCAAGAAGTATCTACATATTATTCTTGACCTTCTGCTTTCTGTTAAAATGTTATAGAGGTTTTCTCCTAAAAGCAATAAATAATAAATAATTGATGAGTAGAAGGGCCGAGGGGTGCAAGAATGCCCCTCGGTGAAGAATGGCCAACCAACACCCCTGATATTTTCTGAATTATATGCATGCTTTCTAGCAAGGTTATGTCTATACTTATTTCTGTTTTTTATTCTTGAAGATATATAGTTTAGCTTAGCTTTTCAGCCCTTTACTTTACTAACAAAATGATACTTTCTCCGGCAGTGTACTTAAGGGACTGTTAGCTCTACAATCTAAAAGACAAAGGAATGCTTCCACCCCCTAAAGGGCGCGAAAAAGTAAAGATGTTTAACTGTCTGCTGAGAATGCACATAGCCCTGGGGATAAGACACCCTGGAGTCGCCTTTTGTTCCCATTAACCATCTACACTAATGGCGTAAATGATTGAGGGAGGCAGGGATGGCTCCACCAGGATGCAACCAGACGGACTGCTGTCCTGTCCGGAGGCCTGGACCTTCTCTCTTTGATTTAACTTTACCATGAATTACAACAGATGCCTAGGTACCTATGTCCTTTAGCTTAGAGACAACAAACACTAGTTAATTGCAGAGAAGACTACCATTAACCTTATGCTATATAGAATGGAATGCTAATAAATATTCTTGTGCTCATTTTTCCTTCCTTATCTCTCTGAGAATATTTGTAGAGCTATTTCTGTACTAATCCTGAAAAATATATAAACGACACTTGTGCACAGTAAAGTCGAACTTGCTAACACCAACCCAAGTCTCACGTCCTCTTTATTTCCCCCTTCCTCAGTTTTTTCGCCGACGCCGTCTCTCCCGCGGGAACCTGGACTCTGCCCAGGCTGGACCCCGGCAGTAGTCTTTGAGTAGGTTGATATCTTGAAGAGAGGAAAAAGATGTATTTTGAACAATAGTACAATTTATTGGATTACTGCCTCTTAGATTAATGGAGTAAGATCATGACTTAAAATATGCTTCAGAAGCCTTTAAAAGAATATTTACTTTTTAAAATGATGATGACTAAAAATGGTCTAAGAGGAATTAAAAATGACTTTCATGCTTCTGGAAAATTATTATCAATAAAAAAGATTGGCAGAGCCAGCCCAGTGGCTAGCGTATAAGTTCGTGTGACCCCTTCACCAGCCCAGGGTTCGTCAGTTTGGATCCCAGGTGCAGATCTATGCACAGTTAATTGAAGCCATGCTGTGGCAAGCATCCCACATATAAACTATAGGAAGATGGGCACAGATGTTAGCTCAGGACTAATCTTCCTCAAAAAAATGTAAAAAAAGAAAATAAGATTGGGCAGGAAAAAATTATAAAAAGCTCAATGTAAAAATGTTTTATTTGAGATGTCATTAGATGAATTGTCCAATAATTGGGCTTGTGCTTGTAGCTTAGGTTAGCTTTTGAAATAGAGGTTTGTGATTAGTCAGTGTATGGAAATTAAATTCAGTAAGTGGATGGAAGTATCCTGGGAGAAAACCTACAGTAAATAGTGAAGTGGGTACAAATGGCACATAAGAGAAGATCACAATTTAAGGTGGAAATCAGAGGTAAGGAATCTGGCAAAGTGGACTCTAAAAGAACATAATAACTATAGAAAACCAGAAAAATATGAGATTAAAAATCAATTTAATCTACTCGAATCTCTGAATTTTCTGCAGAATTCAAGTGTGATCACAGCTTGCATTTTCTAATTTCACAAGGTATCCTGACTATGCTGGTGAAAAATGCGGTCCCACAAAAACAAATAAACAAAACCCTTCATTTGGAGAAAAGAAAATCCAATACCACTGCCGCCCTTCACCTCCCCTCCAACGGGCTTCCATCCTTCAAACTCTGAGGCTGTTTCAGCCACGCTCTAGGATTTGCGGTCAGTTGGTCTATGTGACTAATCAGTGGAAACAGGACAAGGAGTGACGAATAGAACCTTAGTAAAGGAAGAGCAGAATAGGTGGCAACTCATGCAATACGAATACAAGGCAAATAAATAAGAAAAACTGCACAAACGTCAAAGGTCCTGCTTGTAGAATATTATTGTTTTAGCTTAGGTCTAGAATGCCTGTTAAAATGCAAAGCTTGCTAAGAGACAGAACACTTTGAGTTGTGCTTCCTTGCTCATAGTCACAAAAGTGCATCCAGCACTTGTGAAACATCTAGTGGCAGGAGGTTCAAAAAACACTTCAGTAACTGAGAGCAATTTAATCCAATACTTTTCTGAGAGCAGGTTCTGAGTTCCACCTCCCAAATATTTCTTGAATCTGTTTATCTTCATTTTCCTGTCATGACTCCTGTAAATTATTACCGTCTGTTCTACGGATGACGGTTGATCTCTTTGCTTCCATTTTTGCCACTTTCACAGCAATGAGTTATCTTTTAAAAATGTAAATCGGTATATTTCACTCTTCTGATCAAAGGTCCTTGATGGTTTCCACTTTCTCTTAAAGTTAACTTTCTCCTAAATCTGACCTTTTTACTACGGCCCAGAATGCTCCTCGTGATCCCATTCTGCGAGCTCTCTATTCCATTCTCTACAGTCCAGGAGCATTCACCTGTTTTCTGTTTCTTCAAAACGCCAACTCCCTTTCTTGCTTCTGGATAATGGAACTTGGTGTTCCTTCTTGTTGGCTCTTTTCTCAATTCTTTGTACAGTGGGCTCATTTTCATCCTTTAGATCAGTTCAGATGCCACCTCCTCAGAGAACCACCTCCAGTGTTCCTGTCTAAACTGATTTACCCTTACTCTTTACTATCTCATCAACCTGTTAATTTCCTTCATAGAACTTTCAGAATTATTAATAACCTAGTGAATTTTTAGAATTGTTTATTAGTATATATTTTCCCCAGCCACAGTGGGGAGAGACCTTATCTGACCTACTTACTGTATCTTCAGAATTTAGCAGAGTGCCTGTCATAAGTAGGTATTTCATATATTTGTTGAATAAAATAATTAATAGATGAACAAGTAAGGAAAAGAATAGCTTATGAGAAAAAATAGGGAATAGAACTGGAGATGGAGAACTAAGACGACAAATTCCACCAAATTCACAGTTTTGCTGAAGTCTGACCATAAGTGTCTACATACCTTGTGTGTTGAACCAGCGCATGGGGAAGGCAGCAAGCAGCGGAGAATTTAAATGATGCATCTTTCAGAGAAAAGCCTCCCAGATGCCCCTGGGAGCAACAGATGGCTGTTAAACTTCCATTTGCTCCCTGTAAGCCTTTAAAATCTCACCCCATCCCACTCTGAGTCAAGGGGAAACATCAGAAGGAATGGAAATTTTCTTTAAAAGTTATTTTAGCACAGCATTGCTCCAGGGACCCGTCTCCCAGCGCTGTTCATGTGCAGCACAAAAGCCCTTGACATAGTGCGGGAGCATCAGAGACCTGACTAAGGATATAGAGAGAGTTAGAAGTGTACTTAATACCAGACTTCCGCATGCCAAGATATTTATCTTGTTATTCACCTTCCTCCTCTTTAACTATTACGAATGCATTCTGAACTCCTCCTCACAAACTCTGAGGAATTCAACCACCTTTTGTGCCATGTTAGTATCAACAATTATTTTACTGAGTCTTTACTGTAGACAATGCACTGCAATGAGTACTTTCCATGTATTAACTCATTTCATCCTCCTTTAATTGGCAAAACAACCCTATGAGCCCACCACATGTTATCCCCACCATACACATGAGAAAACAGATATTAATGCTTTAACCATTACAGAATTTGCCTAAAATCACATACCTGGTAAATGATGGAAGTGGGATTTGAACACTGGTAGTTTGTAACTGCTTAATAGAGCTTTCTCTTACTGCAGCAGGATGACAAGCAACAATTCGGACAACTGCCAAGGGGGATCCTAAAGCCACCTAGCATATCTAGATAATTCTTTGTTAATCAAATTTAACGCCTTTCATTCCTTGCAAAAAGTCTTCCAGAAAGAGCTTTATATCATATGCAAATAAATAATCTGCTATTTTAGACCCTTTCCATAGGGTGTAAAAATTTAATCTCCACCCCTCACCTCCCAAGTGCAGCTTCAGATATTGCCAAGATGTATGGGAGAAGCTGGTGAGTAGCTCTGGCTGGTGCTGGTGAACTAGAGATGTATGCCTTTCCACAACACTTTAACAGAGGGCATGGTTAACATCTTTCCTCTTGAGGTGCTATGATTATGTGAGTCTCTGAAGGGCTATATGGAGCTAAAAGACATAACTGGATAATTTGCAGGGCTCAGTAAAAATGAAGATGAGGGACTTAAAAATGATTAGGAATTTCATGACACCAACAGCAAAACATTTAACCAAGTGCAGGGCCCTTCTAATCATGTGGACTTGTGCAGCTACACAGGTTGCACACTCATAAAACTGCCCTAGTCGTAGACAAGCTGTGAGGAAAATTGTCAAGTTGGCAAAACTTTTCCTTTGCAACATTAAGCTTTTGCCTCCTTCGAGTTTCTAGTTCCCGTCTTGCCCAGTACTCCTTCTGTGGTTTTCTTCAGGAGCCTGAACTCGGCCAACAATGCCCTCACTGAGCTTTTCCCTTTCCTATCTCCATTGTCAAAGTTCCCTGTCTTTTCCTTCTCTCAACATTTATCGTTCACATATTATATAATTGATCTTTATAAATACAGGTGATTGAGAGATTAAAATGATACAAACTCTGCATTAAAGGGGAATGCAAGCTAATGGTAGGGGAAAACAGTAAATATAATTTGCTATCTAGTGGCATAGTGCTATTGTAAGACCACTGAAAAGAAGTCAACACAAGAAAAAAAGAAAGGAAGGAAGAAAGGAAGGAAGGAAAGGAGGAAGAAAAGAAGGAAGGAAGGAAGAAAGGGGGAGGGAGGGAGGAAGAAAGTTTCTATCTAGAGTAGTTGAACAAAGAGACATATGTACCAGTCTGGAAATCAGAATTCTCCACATCAAGAGGAATATTCTAGTCAAAAAAGACATAATCTTCTTAGCATTCCCATTGTTGACAGCATTACAAATCTTTGATGAATTTATTTGAAATAATACTATGATTTTTCAAAGGGTTTGGAAAGAGAGAGGATAATTGTCAGAAACCCACAGGGAACTTTTTAGCTCTTTCAAATTATTCATGCTCCACCCCACCACCATCGTTCATCAGCCCTCATTGTTGTGGCTGATCCCTCAGGACAAAGTCAAGATTCACTACCACAGTGAGCCATGTTGCTGACAGGAAACAAATGGCAATTTCCTTCGGGTGGGTGGTCACAAAAAGTTGAGAATTAACAAAAATGTACATTTCCTATGGAATTCACAGTGTGAGTTTTTTGTAACTGACTCATGAAAATATACTTTATAAAGTATTCCATTCCTGATGACGGGGACTTTCAACAACTGTCCTGGATTAAAAGAACTGTTCTAATAGCTCAAGGCCCTTTGATGTCCCTCAGGAACCACATATGGTGTTACATATCCTAAAATAATCTAGGAGTAGCACATGTTCTATATACTTCTCACATACAGAGAACACAAATAAATTAGAATTTATATATACTCAGTTCTATTTTGAAAGAAGTTGGAGCGCAAATATGTGGTATACTAGGGAAGCACCAGTAGTGCAATAATTTGATAGATACTTTTGAAAAGTTCTAAAATTCCAGGTGATATATTTTAAAATGGAGCAAAATTAAGATACTGAATTCTCTCATGAATAATGTTTTCGTTCACAGAAAGTCAATGCAAAAATAATAAACTGATTTCTGAGGGTGGCTAGATAGGCAAATATAAAGGCAGAATGTCAGAAACATTGATTAATAAGGGGATGGAACCTTAGAAATTAGGCCCCAATGGCCTACAAACTTCCCTATCAAAGTTGGTCCCCAAATCTGGATCCTTCACTGTGGCTAATCAGAGGAGTGATTAGGACTCATGTGTCTGCATCATAATAGGGAATAAAAGACAGTTACATTGCTTCAAGACTGTGCAATATCCTGAACATCTAGATAAGGATTCCAATCTTTAAATTGGAAACTCAGGGAGATATAAAGAGATGATTGTCATCCAGGGAATATTCTAAAATTCATTGGAGTTTATTTCTGAGCAAACGTTCCTTTACAGAAGATCCAACACTGTTTATAACACAGACACCAACACACTGCATATTGGTCTTGTGTATGTTACTGGGTTTCTGGATTTTGATGCACAATATCTAGAACATGCTTCCTAGAGTTTCAGGTAGCCTACATAGGGAGAGTCAAAGAACTATTAGAGGAAACCGACTTTCCAGGAATATTGTGTGATTTGCCTAAAAATACGCAAACAACAAGAAGAAACACACTCATCCCTCAACAATACTAGAACTTCCTTCTTTTTCTTATGTTGCATCAAGAAAAAAGATCATATAAATAAGAAAATGGACCTCTCATGATGTATTGATGTTTTTATGGAATTAGAAGTCAGATTTTGACCCCAAAGAGGAAGATCTCTTCTCAGTGATTAACATAATACCCAGAAATCTCTGGCTTCCTGGAATTTTCAATAAAAATTCCAAATCTCTTGGCAATAGCTTTCAAGCACCGCCATTTCTGCCAATAAGAGAAGAATGATCGTTCAGTGGTGTTAAGCAAGCTCTCACTTTGGTTGTTTGAGAGTCCAATTAGGGGAGGCTGAATTGCTGTTGTTCCACAGGTATGGTTGACATGAAAAGCGTGTCTGGAGTGGAAATCATACAGGCCTGCTTGATGCAGTAAACTAGGTGATTACCTTGTTGGGGAAAATTTTTATCATAGTACAAAGACCTCATTTGGAATGTGAAAAATTCAGGTTGGAAAGTATTTATAATTTAGAGTTTAACATCTCAATCCCCCAAATTTATGCTCATTGGGTAAATAAATGTGATCAAACACTACATACACCTTTCTTGGAGAACAGAGTTTCACTTAGGGAATCTGAAGTGGGGAGATACTGAAGGAAACTAACACTGAGAATTTATAAATAGCCTATAGAAATGGGAATAAGGCGTCCGAGCCTACCTAAATAAACTTTGGGGAATCTCTGGGGAATAAAGAGAAAATGAGCAAAGAATTCTAAGAGAGAAAAAGCCAGATGTTCTTTCTCATTTGAAGAGAACAGCTACCTCAAGCCAGATCAACATCAATCTGGTTGGAAAGAAGTTTGATGTGAAACAGGAAATATCTGTTGTCCTGTGCTATGCAGACAAGGAAACTACATAATAAACTATTAATTATCTTGCATTCTGTAGTCATTTTTCAGATAGATACATTGACAATAACCTAATCCATAAAATTACAATAACGAATCATAGAGACAATGGTCACTGCTTTGGATTCAAACAGACCTGGATTTGACTCAAGCTGCATGATCTTGATGACGTTACTTAAATTCTTTGGGTTTTAGTTTCCTCAAGTTTTTGTTTTTGTTTTTTAACCAGGAATAATATTTCCTGTCTTCATAGAGTTGTGAGGATAAAATGAGTTATTATAGATAAAGGATTATGTATATTAACTTCAAAGTGCTGTCACATTTTTGAGGATTCAAAACATATTCAGGGGACGGTCCGGTGGTGGAGCAGTTGAGGGCGCACATTCCACTTTGGCTGACCGGCGTTTGCTGGTTCGGATCCCGGGTGCAGACATGGCACCACTTGGCAAGCCATGCTGCAGTAGGCATCCCACGTATAAAGTAGAGGAGGATGGGCACAGATGTTAGCTCAGGGCCAGTCTTCCTCAGCAAAAAGAGGAGGATTGGCAGCAGTTAGCTCAAGGCTAATCTTCCTAAAAAACAACAACAAAAACTATTATTCAGTGGTAATACTAGAATTGACAGAATATACAAACTGAGGCTCAGAGAAGTGATGATTTGCGAGGTCAATGATTGGTGGAAGAACTGAGTTTCAAATTAATCTCCCATCTCCCTCTCCAGGGATTTTTCTACTATATCACATCCCAAGAAAAAGCTCATCTCTGAGCCTTGATGATTGCGTGTTCCAGGATGATCAGGACCTATCTGGCCTCTTCAACCATGAACTTCCTTTATAGTCTAATAAAAAAAACAATGACACAAATAAATAGAGGCAAGAAGTAGCAGCAAGTAAGGATTTCACCAGGGAAAAATATCAAGGCCAGTTAGCTAATACTGCTCTCAATTTGCCAGTTAGCTTTCTAAGTTCTCCAAGTGACATACCACATTTGACACACCATCTTCATCACCACTTGCTGCATTTGAGGTTGTACTATTACTTTCGGTTTTACTCAGATTGCAGGGAAAAATAGAAAAATAAAAAACAGTCAGTTCTTTGGAGTAACGCAGACGCAGAATTCAGAAACAACACAGATGTCTTATTTAAGCATCTTACATACTCAAGCATTTATTCTCTTAACAAGTGGCTAAGCAAACTAGAAAAGATGTGAAAGGGTTTAAAATCGGAATCCCCGCTTGGTCAATCTCTCTGTCTTAACTGCCTCCAGATGTCCTCTGATGATTTTTAGAGTGGTGCAGGTTGCCAAGCACCTGGGTGGCTGGACGGGATGTGAATCAGGGAAGGTGCAGCAGGCTGAGATTTTATGCTACCTACAGACCTGCGTGTTAATGATATTACCTTAGCTAAATGTAACAGGCAGAACAATGAGCTCCCAAGGATGCCCATACCCTAATCCATGGTACCTATGAATATGTTACCTTATAAGGCAAAGGGATTTTGCAGATGCATTTAAAGCATTGATCATTGAGATAGGGAGATAAGCCTGGATTTTCCGGGTGGGTCCAATCTAATTCTATCAGTCATTAATAGCAGGGAGCTTTTTTCTGGCTGGAAGTAGAGGAGGGAGGAGACACAAAGGAAGGTCAAAGGGATTTGAAGCACAAAAAGTATTTGTGTCATTGTTGCCTTTGAAAATGGAGGGAGGGATCCACTAGCCAAGGAATGCAGACATCCTCCAGAAGCTGAGAAAGACCTGGGGCCAATAGGCAGAAAGGAAATGAAGACCTCAGTCCTAAGATCATATAGAACTGAGTTCTGCCAACAACCTGTGTGAACATGGAAGCAAGATTTTCTCCAGAACCTTCAGAAAGGAATGCAGGCTAACACCTTGATTTCTAAGCAGAGGAATCAGCTCAACCCACTGGGCTTCTCAGCTACAGAACAGTGCGATACAAATTGGTCTCATCTTAAGTTGCTAGATTTGTCCTAATTTGGTACAGCAGCATGCAATATAGTTTTCTAAAAGGCTGTCTTGACCCGGTTTTGAGGCACTGACTAGAGGGGGTCAGTTCTCCTTCTTAAGCAGCTAAATCCACATCCCCGATCACCTCATTTGTCAGGCTCTCACGCCCCAGGGCCACTGTACACTCACCCTAAGACTTCCAGGGTCAGGTACCAGACAAGCAGGGCAGCCCCTGGTTCCAGAGCCTGCTGAAATTGTTCAAATTAGCCAATCCTGCTTGTCTCACCCATTCCTTCCCAGGGAAACCACAACGAAAGTCTTGCCAACAGTTCCCCTCTCTCCTTTTGCCCCCTGAGAGGCCCCAGTGCTTCCCCTGGGAGGCCAGGTGTCGTGTCATGTTCTCCCCTGGGAACTGTGAGTATAATGAAACTATAAAACTCTTTCCAGTTTCTCTCTTGATGTGTGTCTGGTCTCACCAGACCTCGCCTGAGCTAATATGGTTACAAACCAGAATGGAAAACTGACAGGCTAGATTACACCATTCAAAGTTACACTGTAACTCTCAGATGTCCTAGCCATCATCATTTGCTGAACTGTCCTGGCCAGGGGGCCATCGCTTTATTGGGGTTCTTTATGGCACTTTCTCACTCTCACTGTCCTTAGCAACTCTGCAACTCCATCCTATGTAACATGCTTCCTTATTGGTCAGATATAAATTAAGAATAGAGGCTTCAGAATGAAAGTTTCAACCAATTTCTGTGGGACTTTAACATCTCTAAGCATGTATTCCCTCATCTATGAAATTGATATAATAAAATCGCCTCATCAGGTTGCTGTGAACATTATGCGAATAAAAAGTCATAACATATACCAAATGCTTAGTGGAGTGCCTGATATGTAGTGAGAGATATTATATAATAGCTACCTGTATTACTGTTACTATTGTTGCCATTAACTTTGGGATTGTTCTTCTTCCCATTGAGTCACTCCTCCCTTCTTTTTTACTGCTTCCATGTTCTTGTCTTTGGCTTAAAAGATGGATTCGACCAAAGTGTGTATATCAGCATTCTCACTGTTGTTGTCCTTGTCTTCTGCTTCTCCTTTTCTTCCCCTCCCCCCACCACATTCAGGGGTAAAGGAAAAAGAAAAAAATGCTGCAATAAATTTGATAAACATGCCCAAAGTACCAAAGCCATTTAAAAAACCATAAAAATATTATTCTAAGTGAAAGAAGCCAAGGAAAAGGACCACATGTGTTTTCCAGAATTTCCTTTTCAATTCCCAGACAGGCTCTTCTTTTCCCCAGCTGAAATCACAATCTTAGGCAACTGAGATGTTTGTTGCCGGCAGTTTGCTATTGTTTTGGAAATGCCCTGGGGGTAGGCTGCAACTCCTCTGTGAATCTAGCTCTGAATCAAATCAAACAGCTGCCATATGTTTGAGAATAGAAATTTACCAGGGAACTACAAGTTCAAATAAATATTGACTGTGCCCCGGAGATGGGGCTTTTAACAGATCTCCAAAAGTGGTCAGATACCTCTGTTGTCCACAGTGTGGTCAGCTTTTGGTCATAGTAGCACTGGAATGGGAGGAGACATGGGAATAGCCCTAAGTTAAAATGCCCTAGACCCTGATGTCTTACGCAGGTTCAGTGGTTAACTAAGGATGGATAATTCTTAGTTTATTCTATGACTTTGTTTAATTTCCAGATGCCTGAAATGGTTGATGTTGGCTGTTTTGCATTCGTTTTCATTATTTTATAAGGAGAGCAAATTCACTTACTCCTCACTCCACCATTCCAGACCTGATCAAACATTAGTTTTAAGTGTATCATTAACCTCTTCTATATGTTTGCTGATTTTTCATGTATTTTATCTGGTGATTAATGACAGAAGTGTGTTCAGTCTCTCACTATCATGATAGATTGGTCTATTTTTTCTAGTTATGTCTACTTTTGCTTTACATGTTTTGAGGCTAATTTACTCATACAGGTTTACAATTGTTGATCTTCCTGGTGAATTGAAATCATCAGGAAATAGAGATTTTCTTTTTCTCTAGTAAGGCTTTTAGCCTTAAAATCTTCATCATCTATTTTTAATATAGTTATGCCAGCTTTAATTTGATTATAACTTCCATGGCATATATTTTTTCATTCTTTCAGCTTGATTCATAACAAGTATCTGGATTTTTTTGATAAACTTTTTATCTATTCTGACAATCTTTCTCTTTTAGTGTAACATTTGGTTCCTTTACATTTATTGTAATTTTACTACTGTATTTAGATTTATCTCTATCACCTTATTTTACACTATTTGAAGCTCTTTTTAAAATTTCTCTCCTTCTCACCTTAATTTGATTAATCTTTCTTATTTTTCTCTCCTTTAATTTGGAGATTATAGACTTTATTTCCACTAGTTTATTATTTTAGATATTTTGATTTGCACATTTGACTTATTGTCACTACAAGTTAATCTTCGTAGTTTTCTTGCTCTCGAATATTATAATGATTATAGAACACTTCACTGTAATTACTAAAAGTAATTGTTTTTGTTGTTTTAGTTCTGCTTTGATATTTCTAACTGAACATTATTCCTTTTATCTTATACAGTCAAAATTTGTTTAGGTTTACCCATATATTTACCATTTTCTTTGTTCATCATTAGTTTATGCTTCTCACATCTTCCACCTGGGAATACTTTCTTCTATCTGAACTATATCCTTACCTTTTCTACTACTACTTGTTGGTTGGTAGAAAATGTGTTTTCGTTTGTCTGAAGAAATCTTTATTTTGCCTTTGTCGTCAAGAGACTGTTCTGTCAGGTGTGGAATTCTAGATGGACAAGAATATTAATATACTGACAGTATCATTCTTGGTATCTGATTTCTATTATTTTTGTTGGGAAGACAGCTCTCAGAGGAATTTTCACACCTTTTTACATAAACTGTCTTTTCTCTCTGGCTGCTTTAAAGATCTTTTCCTTTTTGGTATTGGGCTGATTAACTGATGTGTCTTGATGGGGATTTATTTTTGTTTGTCTTGATTGGGATTTTTGGCTTCCCGAATCCATCAGGTTGATGTCTTTGATAGATTCTTAAGAATTTTTTTTACAGACTGAATTGTGGCTCCCAAATTCCTATGTTGAAGCCATAACCCATAATATGATGGCATTTGGAGATGAGGCCTTTGGGAGGTATTTACATTTAAAGTCATGAGAGTGGGGCCCTTCTTATGGGATTAGTGCCCTTATAAGAAAAGACACCAAAGAGATTGTTCCCTTTCTCTCTCTCTCACATGAGGACTCACCAAGAACGCAGCTCTTTGCAAGCCAGAAAGAGAGCTCTCCCTAGAAATCAAATTTGCTGGCACCTTGGCTGTAGACTTCCTAGGTTCAAAACTGCGAGAAAAAAAATTCTGTTGTGTAAGCTATCCAGTCTATGATATTTTGTTATGGCAGCCCAAGCTGACCAAGACAATTCTAAATCATTATTTCTTCAAATATTTCTTTGCCCAGTTTTCTCTCTACTCTTTTCTTTTGTAATTTTCATCTCTGTTTCCCTCTGCTACTTTCTAGATATTTTTTCCAAAATCTTTCCTACAAGTCAATAATTCTTTAGTCACTAATCCTGTCCAATGTGTGTATTTTTTGGTTTTTGGTGGGGGCGGGGGGGGGTGGTTTGTGAGGAAAATTGGCCCTGAGCTAACATCTGTGCCAATCTTCCTCTATTTTGTATGTGGGATGCTGCCACAGTGTGGTTTGACACGCAGTGCTAGGTCCATGCCTGGGAGGATCCAAACCTGTAAACCCCGGGCCACCAAAGTGGAGCACATGAACTTAATCACTACACCACTGGGCCAGCCCATGCAATGTGTTTTTTAAACTTTAATTTCTCTTATTTTAGTTTTCAGTTCTAGGAGTTATATTTGATTATTTGGGGGATATAATTTACCTTTATTTTTTAGTTTCTGATCTTTTCCTATGTTTGCAGTTCCTTCTTTTTTATTAAAGTGTATTCAACAATCATTTTGTTTTATCCATTTGATAATCACAGTATCTGAAGATTTGTGGATTTGATTTTGCTATCTGTATTTTCTGGTAGTTGTTAGTGGTTCTTTCTTTTTTATTTGTGTGATTTTTGACTGGAAAAGTCATGGCTCTTAGAAGTAGTCTGTGAGAAAGCTTTACTGCCTGGGTGAAGATGAGTTTCTCCAGAAAAGATTTGTTTGCTTCTCCCAGGAACATAAGAACACGAACAAGCTACTTTCCCTCACACCCCCAAAAGGCCCCTAAGAACAGTAGGGATGTGCAAAGTGGGGCTTCACCTGCAGGTGAACTTGAGTTGTAATCATGAATTGTTTCTAAGAAAGGTTTTCCACCTTCACTTAGGGCCCTGTTTTCATTTGAATTATCCTCTGACAGTAACCAGACGTGCCAGGTTTATTTCTCATTTGTCTTTACATGGAAGGTACCGTATTTCAGGGTCAATTTTGTGCCAAGGGCAGCCTTGCTTCTGTTGGGCTCTCCACTTGGCTTAGGCCTAGGCTTGCCTCCTCTCCTCTGCACTCTCTGAGGCTACTTGAATCAAAGCTCTGTGGTCTTCGGTTTCAGAAAATACTCTCAAGAGGAAAATTGTTTCAGTGTCCTGCTTACCTGTCTGAGTTCCCTCTTCCTTTAGCCATCTTTGACGGTGAAAATTTCACTACTAATTCATCAGGTCAAAGATACATTTTAATAAACTCTTTTTATCCAGATTTAAAAAAGTGTTTTTATAAGATGAATTTCAGACAGTTTCCTATTATTTCATCCTGCCTGAAACAGAAGTAAAAACAATTGAGATGATTCTGTTACTTGATTATATAATTATCTATATTTTGTATATATCTTTTGCATATGCTTAACATATAATGTATATATTACATATTGTATATATTTATACTGCACCACTACCTTCCCCTCCTGTCACCACTCCTCACCACCTCTATCCTTTGTTCTCACTGTTCCCAGCTTAAGTACCTCTGTAATCATAGTTTAAGGAGATTTCACTCTACCACAAAACCTAACACTACACATAGCTGAGATCAGAATTAGGATCAAATAAAAATTATTGTTTGTTAACTGACTCCAGTGCAAGTGATTTCCTCAAATCTAAAATCTTGGGCTTTAAATAAACGTGAAATCAAACAGAAATGGTATATGTGCATGAGGCATTTGCAAACGAGGTATTCTGACTTTGTATTTAGCCCTCTGCAGAGGTCAACAGTCAAAAGTTGCCAAGTCTTGTTCCTCAGTCGGAGATCTGCTTATTTTTGTCTTGGATAATTTAAAGTTTTCTATAGTTTGTATGTATGGCATCTCATAATACATAACATTTATCCTGTTTGGCATTGAATAAACTCTTGCAAATTAGAGTATTAATCATTTTTCTTGAATCTCAGGACTTCCTGAAGTACTATTTATTCAGATATTTCCTCCCCACTGTTTAATTATTGGTGATCCTGGCACTCCTATTATACTGATGTTGACACTTCACCTTCTATCCCCTTCATTTCATCTCTTTACCCCTTCCTGCTAACTGCTGGATAAGTTCTTTACATTGATCTCCCAGCTTACTCATTTATTTTCTGAATGTGTTCCTTTTGGTGGCCAACCTATCCACTGAATGCTTTATTTTAACCTCCTGCCTCCATCTCTTAGGAGTAGCTTTTCTTTCCTACTCTCCTGCTGCGTGACTAGAGTTCATGACAGTTTAAGTGCTGTGGTTGCTCAGATGGCATACTACCAACCCTAAATTGCACAACTCTTTTCTAACAGCGTCTTTCAATGCACTTACCTTAAGATCGTTACTGTTGAAATGTCTTCCATATAAATGGAGAGATTGTAGTATGAAGTGGTTGCTGTTGCTTATTTGTTTACTTTTGGTTTTGTTAAGCTTAGAAGGGACTTTTCAAGAATAGTACTATTATAACAATCCCAAACTCAGCTCTGTGATATTTTAATGTCTGTCTCTAGAATGAGCTTTACAGTAGTCCCCCTCATCCACAGTTTCACTCCATTGTTTCAGTTACCCATAGTCAACCATGGTCTGAAAATATTAAATGGAGAATTACAGAAATAAACAATTCATAAGTTTTAAATTGTGCACCACTCTGAGAAGTGTGATGAACTCTTGTGACATCCTGCTCCTTCCCGCTCAGGACATGAATCATCCATTTGTCCAGTGTATCCACACTGTAAATGCTATCTGCCCTTAGTCACTTAGTAGCCATCTTGGTTACCAGATCAACTGTCCTGGTACAGTGCTTGTGTTCAAGTAACCCTTATTTTGCTTAATAATGGCCCCAAACACAAGAGTAGTGATGCTGGCAATCAAATATGCCAAAGAGAAGTAATTGTTGCTAATCTCTTACTGTGCCTAATTTATAAATTAAACTTTATCATATGTATGTATGTATAGGAAAAAACATAGTATATATAGGGTTTGGTACTACCCATGGTTTCAGAATACCACTGGGAGTCTTGGAATATATCCTCTGCAGATAAGGGGAGACTAATGTGTTTTATAAAATTTAAGATTTTGTCTTCTACTACTTAAAAAATGTGGCTTATTCTTTTCATAAAAATATTTTAAATGCAGGCATACCTAGGAGATATTGCAGGTTCATTTCCAGACTATTGCCGTAAAGCAAGTATTGCGATAAAGTGTCACACAAATTTTTTGGTTTCCCAGTGCATATAAAAGTTATATTTACTCTATACTGTAGTTTATTAAGTGTGCAATAGGATTGTCTAAAAACACAATGTACATACTTTAATTAAAAAATACTTTATTGTTGAAAAATGCTATCATCTGAGCCTTAAGTGAGTTGTAATCTTTTTGCTGATGGAGAGTATTGTAAAAAACACATCTGTGAAGCACAGTGAAACAAAGTGTGCCTAGCCTGTATCTTAATATCCATTTAGTCAAACCAAACACACAGCTTGCAATAGAAAAAACATATTGAATCTCTGAAAATTTTTCACTGTGTTAGTTTTCTTGGTATTTTTAACCATGTTTGGTCATGTTAACACAACTCCACCATTTGTTATTTGTGACATGTCAACATGTTTTCACGTTTAAAATAATATTTTTTTCAGTTGTTTGCCCTGAATATGGTCTCTCTTCATGAATGTCTCATGTGCGCCTGTAAAGAAATATGTACTTTGCTGTCATTAGGTAGAATTATCTATAAAATGTCAGTTAGATGAAGTCACTTGAAAGTATGGTTCAGGTCTTCTATATCCTTACTTATTTTCTGTCTTTAATAGTTATAGAGCTATTTAAATTATCTATATCATATTGGTTGAGTTGTGCTAGTCTGCACATTTAAAGGAAATGGTCTGGTTCGTCTATGCTGATAAATTTATGTCTGTAGAATATTTCACAGAATTTCTTTATTATCATTTTAATGTCACAGAGTATATAGTAATATCTTAGCTATCATTTTTATGTGATTGTTTGTGGCTTCTTTTTTTCTTTGTCAGTCATGCTAAAAGTTATCCATTTTATTGATATTTTCAGAGAACCAGCTCTTTGTTTCAGTCACTTTCTCTATTTGGTCTGTTCCCATTTATTTCTCCTTTGATTTTTATTTTTTCCTTTCTTCTGTTTGCTTTTTGCCCCTTCTTTTGCTAAATTGTTGAGATGGGAGCTTAGATCAATTTAAACTTTTCCTCTTTCCTAAGGTATGCATTTAGTGCTATGAATTTTCTCTTCAGCACTGTGTTACCTGTGTGCCACAGGTTGTGATATCTTGTATTTTCCTTTTCATTCAGTTCCATATAATTTAGAATGTCCATTTAGACTTCCTCTTGGAATCATGATTGTTTAGAAGTGTGGTTCTTGTTTTTTTTGTTTTTTGTGTTTTTGGTTTAGTTTCCAAGCAGTTGAACATTTTCCTGTTATCTTTATTGGTTTCTAGTTTGACTCCTTTGTTGCTGGGAACGTACTTTATATGACCTTTTTAAAAATTATTCAGATTTGTTTTATGGCCCAAAATATTGTCAATCTTGGTATATGTTCTATCATCACTTGAAAAGAATGTGTTGTTCAGTAGTGATTATATGAAATGTAATTATTGGTATATTAGGATGTAAATCTGACTTTATTTTCTATTTGCTTTCTCTCTTTTTGTTTCGACGTTTATTTTTTATGCCTTCCTCTCAATTTCTTAACCATTTTCTTGAATTCCATTTAGATTTTCATATAATATTCTTGTATCTGTTTTATAGCTTTTATAGTAGTTGATATGAGTATTATATTATATATACAGTATAGATAACAGTTTACTAGTGTCATAATCTTACCAGTCTGAGTGAAGTATGGAAACTCTTCCTCCTTCATGTCCGTTTACTATCTTCCATTTGTAATATAATTTCTTAAATATTTTCTCTACATTTATTTAGAGCAGCATCAGATAATGTTGTAATTTTGGCTTCAAACATCAAATACAATTTAGAAAACTCAAGGGAAGATAAGTCTACTGTGTTTTCCTTTATAGGCAAAGTGTCATTTCTCTCTTATTCCTTTGAAGAATTTTGTCTTTAGCTTTCAAACATAAATCTATAATGTGTCTTGGTATGGATTTCTTTGCAGATATCCTATTTGGGGCTTACTCAGTTTCTTAAGACTGTAGATTTATATCTCTTGCCAAATTTGAAGAGTTTCAGTCATTATTTCTTTGAGTATCTTTTCAGCCTCAACCTCTTTCTCCTCCTCTTCTTCCATTTCAATGATACATCCATGTTAAAGTTTTTTTACAGTCCCACAGGTCCCTGAGGCTCTATCAGATTTTTTTCTGGCTATTTTCTCTTTCAATTTTTTAATTTCTTTTATTCTATTCTCCACTTCACTGGTTTTTCTACCTCTTTCCTTCCGTTCTGCTGTTGTGTTTATCTGTTGAGCTTTTTATTTAAATTATTATATTCTTCAGTTTTATGATTTCCATTTGGTTCTTCTTTTTGTCTTATATTTCTTTGGGATACTTTTTGTTTCTTGAATCTTAGTCATTTTTGCATTATGTCATGAAATTTTTGATCTTATTTACACCTTCTGATTTAGTTAACTTTTTCTGACACCACTCTGGCACTGGAAGGAGGGTCCCACCTCATTGCTGACAGGAGGAGGTAGAAGCCCAGGTTCTCCACTTGGATACTGGACCCCTAAGGGAAGGGGAGTCTTCATTACCAGTGAGTACGGCTGGAAGTTTCAGCTCCCCGTATTGTCTCCACTGACACTGTGTTTGGGTTTATCTCATAACTGCTGGGTAATGATGAAAGTCCTGACTCTCCCCCAGGCATCCTCTGACACCACTCCATTGGGGAGGAGTGTGGTCCTTGTTACTGCTGTGGGTGGAATTCTAGGCATCCCACATCATTTCTGCTGACACTTGAATGTGTTTAAGCTTGTTAGTCCCCAGTAGAAATGAGACTTCTGGCTTCCTACTCACCCCCTCTGATACCACCCCAGAGCAGTCTGGGCACACTTTATTACAGTTTCCCAAGGGCAGAAGCCTAGGCTTCCCGCTTCACCTTTGTTGTAATGGGTGCAGGTGGGACCACAGCTTTTTTTGTAGTGCTTGGCTGAAGTAGAGAAGTTACTGTCTAAGAAATTTTGTCTTGCCAGGCTACTGCTTTCCTGGTCCTTACTAGAAAGTTCAGGCTTTTGTTGTTGTTTTTTTTGTTGGTCTGTGTCCATTAGTGTTTCTGGGTTGTTTACATCTTCAGCTATGAGTCTGGGATATGTGAGGCAAAAAGAAATTTCAGGGAAATCACCACCATGTCACTCCTTGGGTTCCAAGGTCCCTAGGAAGTCTACCTTCATCTCTTCACTTTTCGGAGCCTTCTTATATTTTATATATAATGTCCGTAGTTTCTAGTTTTACTTAGGAAAATTAGTTAAACATATACTCACTCAATTTTCTTAAAAGCAGACATTCCAGAAGGAGTGTTTAATTTAGTTCTATTTTATTTTCAGTGTTATTATATTATTTTTAGCTCTTTTCAAAATGCTTTAGTAGGTTACCCTAGAATTTACCATACATACCTTTAAATAATCACAGTCCACCTTCAAATAGTATTATTCCACTTCATGTATAAAATAAGGACCTTATTAACAATTGACTCCAATGTCCTCTATCCCTTTTTTGGCATGGTCATTTTAATATATTTTACCTTTTATGTGTGCTATAAATATACTATCCATTGATAATCTTTTTACATTAGACAATCAGTTTTTAGAACAGTTAAAATACAAAAAATAATATTGTGTTCATCTTTAATTATGTCACTTAGGGCATTCTTCCATTTCTTCGTGTAGGTGAAAATTTCTCTTTAGTGTTATGGTCTCTCTGTCTGGAGATCTTCCTCTTCACATTTCTCAGGGGGCAGGGATGCCAGCAATGAATTTTCCCTTTATTTTTTTGAGGAAGATTAGTCTAACATATGTGAAATTAAAATTCCAGAGGGAAAGCAAGACAGAGAAAAGAAGAAAGATGTTTGAACAGATAAGAGCAGATAATTTTCTAAAATTAATGAAAGATACCAAACATAAATCCAAAAATCTTATACACTCATGCATCGCATGACACCATATTTCAGTCAATGACAGACTGCATATACGATGGTAGTCCCACAAGATTAGTGTGAAGTAACCTATACCATCTAGGTTTGTACAAGTACACTGTATGATGTTCACACAACAATGAAATCACCTTATGCTGCATTTCTCAGAACTTATCCCCATTGTTCAACAATGGATTACTGTATAAGACTACACACACACCTACCCCTAGATATACTCTAATAAAACTCTAGAAAACTAAAGATAAAGAAAAAAGTCTGGAAGGAAATCAGAAGTAAAAGACATTACATATAGAGGAGCTAAGATAAGAATTACAACAGGCTTCTTGTTAGAAATTATTATGCAAATCAAAAGACAATGGAGTAGTATTTTTAAAGTTCAAAAAAGGAAAGAGAAAACCAAGTATCTCCACTAGCAAAAATATCTTCAAAATTAAAGGAAAAATAATTTTTTCAGACAAAAATAGGGAAAATTCAGGGGCCAGCCTGGTGGCACAGTGATTAAGTTTGCATCTTCTGCTTTGGTGGCCCAGGGTTCACCGGTTTGGATTCTGGGTACAGAGCTATGCACTGCTTGTCAAGCCATGCTGTGGCAGATATCCCACATATAAAGTAGAGGAGGAAGGGCATGGATGTTAGCCCAGGGCCAGTCTTCCTCAGCAAAAAAGAGGAGGATTGGCAACAGATGTTGGCTCAGAGCTAATCTTCCTAAAAAAAAAAAAAAAAAGAAAAAAATTCTTCTTAATAGCTTGTATGATGGCTTGTGTCTTCCTTCAATACGCAAGCACTCATATTCACTCTTTCCTTGGAGGTGTGTCTTATATTTTGGGTCAGTTGGTTTCCCTGTGAGTTCAGCTTTTGGATGTGTTCAAAAGGTTGTGATTTTCTAGTTTACCCAGGTTTTTGTTGTAGTTGTAAGGATGAGAGTGATTGTCTTTCCAGAATTCTATAACCTAAGACAAAGTTGAAAGTTACAGTGACATTTTAAAGTAAATTGTGCAGTGGGAATTGTAGCTCTAAGATATAAAGATACACTCTGGCCAAAATTTGGAATAACTAAGTAACTAAATATGAGGATAAAGATAATTCAGCCCTTAGTTTCTGAAATGTTATGTAAAATTTAATGAATATGGAATACTACACTTTAGTTCATTCCAGAGTACCCACATTACTCTCTCTGTATTAAATGAATGCTCCATATGTCAAAGCTCTGAGACAATTTTAGAAAAGGAAACTTACACTATACATGGTGTCTTAAGCTCCTCCATGTCTTTCTGAAGAGTGGGGAAAGAGGGATCAAGAAGGCGTTGGTAGCCATTGGAAGAACAAGATGCCTCTAAGTGCTAGCTTAAATTCCTGAAATTAAAATATGTGTAAGTTATATACATAAGTAAATGATGCAACTTACTTCCCAGAATCTTCTCCTCTTGTGCACTTTCATTTATGACTCTCCCTTATGAAATGCTCCCTGAAACTTCAGGGATTATTTTGTCTGTAAAAACAAGTAGAAAAACAATCTTTGGTTTACTTTCCTGGCCCTGGGTGTTTTAGGACTTCTAACAGAAGCACTGTTTGTCTTCTAGCCAGAGAGATATAATGCAATTATATCCTCACATATTTCTATAAACTAGTTGGTTTTTTAAAAGGAGGGTATAATGAGTTAAATTTTTAATGAAACTCTGGCCAATCCCAGATTTTAAATAATAGTCAGCATTATAAATGTTTTCTTTCAAAATCGGCCTGGACTTATCTTTGATAGTCTTGCCTTCAGAGTTATCTACATATTATTACAAGAAAACAGAAAAGGAAAGAGTGGAAGAAGATTGCTAAAACCTTAACTTTAATTTTGCTTTAACTTTGAGAGAAGCAGCTATTTTTATCTTGCTGATTTATTTATGAGACATGAGAAAGAAGCCTGTAGCGGAACATTCCTCTGAACTAGATATGAGCATCACGGAAAACCAAAAGGGACGCTTTGGTTAAAATAAGAACCGACCCTACTAGTACTCCGATTGTGAATCACGGCTTTTGTGACCAATGTTGTTTGAAAGGGTTTCCTTTCTTGATTAGCTTTCATTCTCACCTGTTCTATACTGCCTGGTCCCTGCTGAGCTGACCCTGAGAATAAAGGTGTTTTTGTGAAATTTTCAATTCTGTTCTCTGCCACTTGGAGTTCAAAGTTTGTCTGAACTCCATCGAGCTTTCTTGATTCACATGCAACTTTTGGGCCTTTGAAATTTACCCAGTAAGAAAAGAACAAAGTTTGTGGGCAGTATTAGATGAAAATCCTAGGGCAATTGTGAGATCCTGTAAAACCCATTGCATAAAGCATATATCACAAATGTAACAGTAAGGACCCCATCTGACATCTATGCCCCATGGCGGTTGCTCTGTCCACAGTGCAGAATGTAATAAAGAAAAATACATCTCCTATGTACATGTCCCTGTGGATTGGCTCTCTTTATGGCTAAGTATTCTGAACTTGAATAGGTTATTTGGCTATTTAGTAAAGCTGTTCAATGAGTTTCAAGATATACAAATAATAGTCTTGTCTAGAGATAGAGAATTGTTCTACTTAATAGATTAACAAGGATATACAGATCTTTAACTAACAGCTGAGGGAAGAGGACAGAGGAAATCTAATAATATGGTGAGCGACTGGGCCTGGGGAGTAAATATAGGTGGATGCCTGAGGTACTTTTATGAAGAGTGAGGTCCAGTATTAAATTTAGTGTTTTTCTCTGTCATATACCGTTATGCAATTCCCCTACCCTCTTACCCTTTCAATAATTATCTGCTATACAATATCATGTATTGTAATATTTAATGTTAGAGATGGGTGGATGAAGGAAAGAGAGGCCATATTAATGGAATAATAAAACACACTGATGAGAGACACTAGATACAGGAGCTAAGTAAATAGACAGACATAAGGGGTTCTTCTCTAGCATCTGGTCTTTTTCTTTGACAGACAAAAAAGGAGACATCGAATGAACAGCTGATGCTTATGCTCAGAATCACATAGCACATTGGCTTTCTTACAACTGTTAAGGCCAGTAAGAATGGAAAGAGTCAATAATAGCTGGACACTTACAGTTGTGCAAATTCAAATGACTCCTAAAATGGTTGGTAGCCAAATGAAAAGTGAGAAAAGAGGTAACACATCTAGGAATTAAATCGGTTAAATTAGAAAGTTGCTGGTCAAACAAGGCAGCATGAAGTTTGGACATGCTCAAATTTTTGCTGATTTACAGCTGTGGTAGATATTAGTGCTTCTCACCATTATTTCCAGTTGTCTTCCGTACAGGAACAAAGGGAGATTGCAATGTCCCATCTTCTGGATGCTGATCTTATATAAATGACTTAATTTGGTCAACAAAATTTAAGAAGGGAGATGTGTAATATCCAGATACAAATAGTCTCTTCCCCTGTTTCCATGAGTCAGGAAGCAAATATTTATATGGAAGTGCAATCTTGATTCTTCATATGGAGGACAGGTAACCTAGAAAATTGCCTGGACCCTTATCATACTTTATGTAAGCAAAAAAATCAGTCTTTGTTGTTTTAAGCCACTAATATTTTGAGACTGTTTGTTACCACAGAGTAATCCTGACTAACACCATTGCATGCACTTACATTGGAGTTGTTTTTTCAGATGTCTTAAAGTAGTTGTATGATGCACTTAACCTATCTTAGGCTTTAAAGGACTTCTTTCTTGAGCATTTGTAAAACTTGTTTGAAAATTTCATTATTTGCAGAAAGTATCATTTACATGTCCTTAATCGTTCCCCCAAAACATCAAGCCATTAGCATCGTGTAAGTCATAGATCAATTCTTAAATTAATGCTGTCTCAGTGCAAGTGTGCTGCAATTATTTTGAGGTATGTCTCAAGTGATCTATTACTAATTATTATTAAATATGTAAGTTCATGAATGGAATAACATTTTCCAAATTAGAGTGGATTCAAGTTTATGGTATGAAGGAAATTTTACTTCTTGCATTCTAACCTTGAGCTGTGGGTGAAATGTATAAAACTAAAGTGAGTTCAAAGGGCAAAGCTGGCTATACCCATTGGACCACATTGCATATTTGACTGTTGTCTTGTGTGTGTTATGCTGAAAACAAATGTTAGGTATTCTATCACAGGTTGCAGAATATCAGAGGGGGAAGAGACCTTGCACAATTTAGTTACTAATTTTGTATTGTTTTCTCCACTGTGTTTTTGTAGTTACTTCAAGGCCACAGAATAGGCAGAATTAAATTTCTGTTGGGCAAGTGTCAAGTCTGCCTCTTGCATTTCACACAAAACGTTTACATTTTTGTCCATATATAGGCCATCTGCATAAAATTTAGTCTGAGCAGATGATTTTACAGTTGGGGGAAAATTTTACAAAACAATGAAAACTCCAATGGAGCAACACTCTTATTTAACAGATAAGCTCAAAAAAATGAAGAATTTGATTAAACACAAAGGGTAAATTCTATAACTTGGACTTAAACTGAATTTTCCTAAGACATTGTTCAGTATTTTTTTAACCAAATAATATTTAGTTTAATAAGAGACAGCAAGCCCATTTTTTTCTTTTCTCTTTAACTTACCGTGGCTATATCAAAACCAGTCTATTTACAACCATGATTATTAGATAAAACAGCCTTCTTTTTAAATAGGTACTGTACTTTATCCCTGTAGTTTCAGGCAAAGGAAAGCTTAACTATTCGTTTTTTGACTTGTGGCCAAATGAATTTCAGAAGACATTCAGAGGCAATGCAATGGAATAGAAAGAACTGGGGCTTTAGAACGCACACACCTGAGTGAGTATTGACGCCCCAACTTCCCAGCTTGGCCACTGGGGTTGTTAAGTAAGATCTTTCAGAATCATTTTCTTCATCTGAAAAGTGAGGTGAATAATCCCTGTCGCACATACATGGAGTGAAGATAGAATGTTGAGTCACACAGATCATCCAGCAGAGTGCGTTGAACTCATTAGATACCTCACAAATACCAAAATCTCTCCTCTTAAAGTTTGAAGATATCAACCAAGAAATATATCAGACCACTTATTCAAGGGCAGAGGAGCATAGTGTTCAAGACAAGTGAGTATAGGGTCAGCTGGGTTCACATACTGCTTAAATATTAGACCTTGTCAAATTACTTAACTTCCCTGTGCCTTAGTTTCTTTACCTGTGAAATAGGGATAATGAAAATATCTACTTCATATAGGTGCTATGATAGTTAAATCAACATTTAGAGACTTTACAAAAGTGCTTGGCACATGAATAGTGAATAAATTATGTGCTATTTTTTTGTTGTTCAACATTCACAAACCTACGCTGAGATCTGGGGCAATATGGAAAAGTCAGACTTACTTAACCAATTAGTAATATCAAAATGATCTTAAAGAAAATGTTCAAATTTCTTATGAAGATAGACTGCTTTAAAGCACTTTTGTTACCTTAAGAATACCTTGCTGATAAGTGGACAATTTTTTAATCTATTGATTATAATAAATATATTACCATCCTAATCCTAAATTGTGGCTGATATAAATGCATAAAACAATTTTTCTTTTGAAATATTTTGTTATTCAAGCTTCTAATGAATTCGAAATCTTCATTAGTCCAAATTTAGTTAAATTAGCCTTTCTTGATAATTCTCTATAATTTGATAGGCTCTTCACTGCAGAAATTAAACTCCAATTATTGAAGATCTATTGTGACCAAATACACAAAGACACCCAAGAGATGAAGATTTGCCAACGTGTTACCCAGTCAGGTTAAATGATTTTGGGTTCCAGTCCAGTAAAATTCTGCTTGAATTACAACTGTGTTGCCAGTGTTCTCTCATATGATGAAAAATGGGTATATCAGCCAACTGTGGTCTGAAAACTAAATTAGAAATGAACTTTGAAGAAAAAAACCCTGCACTTTCTCTTCTAGAGAAAAATAAGATCTTAAAAATGAATTAAAGCCTAGAAACCAAACATTGATAAGGGCCTCGTATCTATCAAAGCAAGTACTGTTAAAGGTATTCATTCATCTGAGTTTAAAATGTCATGTTAACATTTTCAACTTAAAGCCCAATTTTACCCTTGATTTCTTGAAAATTGTCATTAGAAGCAGTGACAGCATCCAATTATGGGAATGCCTTCCAACTGAGCACTAATAACCCCACATGCAGCCTGATTTTGCCAAAGTCATGTAACATTTTTATTAGAAAATTATATCTGTTTGCTTTAGAATTTTTATTAACAAATAATAGAAAGAATAGCCCAGATTTAGAGTTTGATCTGTTTCCAAGTGTTGACTTTTTGTTGGAATCAGTGAAATCAAACAGGAAAGAAGAAGAAAGAAACCTCATTAGAGCAAGAGGTAAACAGAGAAAAGAAAATGGGCCAGTGAATTGTCGAGCAGGAGAAGGACAGGGGCTATTAATTTAACCTGCAGTATCTGGGCACTTCCCTCATAAAAAGTTAGTCACAAGCAGGAATGGATCCAAATTCTGATTATCGCGGATGCCAAATAAAGATGAGCCCGCTCATATGAAGTATCCCTGTTGTCTTTCAATAGCTTGGCACTCGCCTTTAAATGAGGAGAGGGAATAAACAAAGACAAATAGACTGTTCTTCACAGGATCAGAGAAATGCAATCTGACTGAAAGTTGATATATAAAATGTTTAGTATCATTCAATTGATATCAGGCCAGAGAACAAAGAGCATATTGTTCTCCAAGTATCCTAAATATTAAGCAACAGACCTGGACGCTGACCCCAGGGAGAGATCATCATTCTGGGAGAAGTACTCAGGGGTAACAAATCTTGAGGATCCACTTTGACCATGTACTGTACTTGGCACTTCATTTGTATTGTAGGGAAAAATATGTACTTTGATGGAAAACTATGCATTGTCTAGAAGATACCTTTTAGAATCTCTTGGTTCTGATTTTATGGGAGCTATTTTACAAATCTTTAAATTATAGATAACTGATAGCAATGAAAAATAGTTTCTTCCTACAGATATGTAAATTTTTGGAGCAGAGGTTCAACTGACTTCTGTAAGGTGGAACTAGCTAATTTGATCTTCATTTGTATATTCATTTCATTATACTAGATCCATAATTATTTCTCTCTTTGGATTCTCTTATAAATTGGCTGTAACATCTTCCCTCTTCCCTCATTTAAGCAATGAGTTAAATAACCTTTTTAAAATATGATTATTTGTTATCTACATGGGAGTCATTTTTACTTATTTTTTCAAAATTAGCCTGAGATATGAAAGACGAGTTAGGCACACTGTTTTCCAGCTCCATCTTTCTATAGGTAAGTAAACTGAGACCTACAGAGATGAAATGACTTCTGTGAAGTTACATACCTAGTTATTGGCAGAGCTAAGACCAGAACCAAGTCTTATCCAACCCCATGCTAATTCCCTACCACACTCAAAGCCATAGGAATTAACTTTTTTTTTCTTTCTTAAGACGTTATTTTGTTTAAAGCAGTTTTAGATTCACAGCAAAATTGTGAGGAAGGTACAGAGATTTCTCATAAATCCCCTGCTCCCACATGTGTATAGTCGCCCTCATTATCAACATCCCCTACCAGAGTGGTACATTGGCTGCGATTGAGTTTATATTGACACATAATCACCCAAAGTGCATAGTTTACATTAGGGTTCACTCATGGTTTTGCATATTCTATGGATTCAGATGAATGTATAATGACATGTAACCGTTATTAGGGTATCATACTGAGTATTTTCACTGTCCTAAAAGTCCTCTGTGCTCTGCCTAGTCACCCCCACCACACGCACACATGTACAACCCCTGGCAAACACTGACCTTTTTGCTATCTCCATATTTTTACCTTTTTCAGCATGTTACATAGTGGCAATCATACAGTATGTAGCCTTTTCAGATTGACTTCTTGACTTTACTTTTTAATTCTCTTTTCAAAGAGAGGACAGTTTATAGACTAGAGAATGGATGGCTAAAAAAATTTCAGGCAATTGTACACTGCTGTGTTTGGGAGCACAGCATTTTGAGAGAGAAAAGAACCTTCCTAGGCATCTTTTCATGTCCGAAATAAATCTTTCAAGGTGATTTGTTACTTAATTTACTTATATGTAAACTTAGCTCTGTGTGTGGAGTAGAGAAAATGGCAAGACCTGAGAATTAACTGACAGTTCGGGAATCACTGGAAGCTAATAATTATGCTGGCTTCTCCTCCTGATTCCAAAGTGCAAACATGCTTTAAACAGATTGCCAATTCCCCCAGGGAAGAGAGAAGGAAATGGCTGGATTAAAGTCAGAAAGCAGGGAGCCAAGAAAATCTAGTATTCATTACCATCCCCATCAATGAATATTTATCGAGCTCCCACAGAGAACCTAGTATCAAGGCTCAGGAATTCAGAGAAGTAAATACAATTTAGAACAGTAAAAGTTCTCCGGATCCAAGGCTGCCACATGGCAGTGGGGAAGAACCCTGGATGCCAATGGAGGGAGAGGGTAGCCAGGAAAAAGCAGACTGCTTCAACTTTCAGAGAAAAATAGATCCCGTCCTAATGTGGGGTTAATTTCTCATTTTTGTTTAATTAGCTGAAACTAAAGTTGTAGTCCATTTTTGAACTTCAATATTCATATTCTCTACAGCTATCTTAGTGTCTTTCAGAAACTTTTAAGTACCTTCCAACTCTCAAGTTTGGTGATATTTTGACCTGCAATGTGGAGAGTAACAAAATTGTCGTATTGATAAATGTTCCTGGTAAAAGACTCCTTTCTATAGGGTCTTAACTCTCCAAGAAATGGTGTTTCATAAGACAACTTTCATGCCTAAACAAGATGGTATAACTTTATAAAAAGGTGGCGTTTTGAATGTTATATGCAAATTCTATCTTTGAATTACAAGTGTGTAGCTTCTAGTACTATAATTTGAAAAGATCATTGGATTACTTTTGTGTGGGCAACCACGCCCATGAAAGCCTACCAATTCTTGATGAAAGTGTCCAGTTATTTCATAAAATAGTAGGCTCTGTGGTTCCTCTTCCAGGGGTGCCTAGTATCAGGTAAATTTAGTTCATGCTGATGCTGGAAACTGCTGGCACAGCTGGTGTCTCCCTTCTGCCCACACAACACAAGGTGGATTTGGTGCTCTCTGGAGCACCCAGGCTTCTTAAATGATGCCCCCCTTCTCCATCAGATCTATCTCCTGTCATCAACCTCAGCTGATTCCTGGTGGAGTGGGACAATTGTTATCCTTCATGTCCCCTGGGCTAGCCATTGGACTTAGAAGGAATGGAGGTAACGCTGAAGTTTACTTTGACATTCATTCTTGGCAAGCCTATGTTCTCAGTGGAAGGACACACTTAACTTGAGGAGAAATAACTTGCTTTCGGTTTCGTTTTTGGAACTAGGAAACTAGAAATAAAATATTATTCATGAGGTCATTTTCCATGGAAATGCTGCCCCAGGGTAAAATAGGCATACTTGGTGGATCTTGTTTATAGCCTCAGAAATGGGTGAGTAAAGAACATACTGTCACTATATGGCCCACATCTCCTTTTCATTCTCTCTACTCCTTCTGTTTGCTCCAATTCTGTCTCTACCTCATTTTCTATATTCTTTCTCCATACCAGGGTTTCTCAACCTTGGAACTACTGACAGTTAGAACTAGATAATTTTGCATTGTGGGAAAATATCCCACAAGGTTCATTCTAAGATGTTTAGCAGCCTCCCTGCTTTCTATCTGCTGGAAGCTAGTTGTACCCCTCAAAATTGTGACAACCAAACAAAAAAAATGCCTCCAGATATTGCTAAATTTCCCCTGGGGAGAAAATCTCTCCCAGTTGAGAATCACTAATCTAAACCTGGGGACATTTCTTCCAATTCTGCCATAACCAGCCATGGCCATGCCACTTCACCTCTCTGGGCAACAGTCTTAACATTTTTATATTTGTAGTATTCTCTACACATCATCCGTCTTCATTCTTTAGTCCCTTTCTCTTGCCCAGGCCTTAAGCTTGCATAAGCCCAGTGGAGATTTCCTTCAATGCCTTTACAGTGTTTACTCTCTGTACACTCCACCTACATTTAGCCAAAGTTGAATTTGCTTTTACATTAACATGGTTCTGCCTCTTTCTCTCAAAATTGCAGATACATATATATATATATATATATTCCATAGGCACTCACTAAATTTTGGGTGATAAATGAATGATTGAAATTATGAAATGTTGAATAATTTATTGAATTAATGAAAGAATATATAAATAATTTTAATGGGCTGAGTTACCTCCACTTCATCAAAATATTGCCCACTCTCTAAAACAAATTTTTCCTCAAACTGTTTCTACTACTTACATCCAGAGATTGACTAAATGAAAAGATTTTTAAATTATCCTCTCAGTTTTCTCTATAATGTTTTCTTCAAATATCAAGACACCCTTATTGCTAACTATAGCAGATGTCGTCTTACTTTCAGTCTCAATTATACATACGGCCTATGCTTCCCCAGGCCACTGCAGCCTGAGTATATAATAATGAATTTGGATCAAATAATAATAGAAGCAAGAAAAAAATCCTCTTGTTAAGACCTTACTAGTGAAAACACTAGAAGGATTATTTAAGAAGTGCCACTTCTCTCTGATTCATGAAATTGTTACCCTTGTCTGGCATTATACATCCTGATTCTTCTCCTTCCCTTTGCCCCTGGGGTTAAATCTTTCTCTACAAAATACATTTCTGAAGAGTTTATGGGGAAGCAATTGGTTCCATTGGGGCTTTTTAGCCCTAGAGGCAAGCATCATTCCCAGCTGTCCAAAATTGTCCCGGACAACTCCCTGAGCTTTTATGTAAATGCGCCATCAGCTGATATATCATTTAAGCCTGAAGAGATGTCACACATTTTTAGCAAATACATAATTTAATAAATAAAGCTTTCCTTCACAAGCATCAAATACAGGTTTGAATATGGCTTGAAGTCAGCTTTCTACTTTCCACTATGGTTTTATCATTGTAAGCTCTAGTAAGTTTCAAAGTTGAATGATCAGATTCTACTCTGAGGTCTTAGAATTCAGAGACTTGGTTACCCATGAATAAACAACTAGTGCTCCTCAGTTATGTAAAAAGGCACATGTAACAAAACGAATGGACTGTCTTCCAGCAGGAAGAAAGATTAGCTCATCTTGACTGAGAATAATGCTAAGAAAAACAAGATCAGTGCTAAGATGCATATGAAAACAACATCCATAGACATAGGCTGGACTTGCTCAGCCAGGTCCTTTGCCTCAGCGTTATGGTACAAGGTCATTGGGGGAAGATTGCCTTTGAGAGGAGTGATGAACAACTGCAACTCCACTGTCGAAGACCTTTCATACAGTGAATATGTCAACTGAGTGTTCCTTCTTAGAGAATATTGTTATCATCATTATTATTATATTATTACAGTTATGTTAATAGTCTGAAGCATGAAAATATAGTTTTACTGAAATACAACTTGTGGGTGATCTTAGTATATTGTTGATCTATAATATATGACCTATTATTTTTTAATTTTAAGAAGAATTCAGTGGAGGAAAGTGTCCCATAAACCATCCATCCAGTAATATTCTGTCTTTTTAAAAATTCAATGTAAAGCTCACATCAACTTGCTAAAAAGATTGATGAAGGTTGCAGTGTGGAATTTTGACGTTGTTGGGTCAATGTCTATTAATCATTTGGAATCTTTCATAATTTTCTTTATGAGCCAGAGAACAAGCAAGACACTATTGAAACACAAGCCATTCCTAATATCCTATATCAGGGGACACCGTGAATTCAACCAACTGGTCTTCTTGCTGTTCCTTGAATAAGAATTCAGACTTTGTACCTTCTGCTCCCTTTGCTCAGAATTCTCTTACCCTAGAGTCTGCATTATTGGCTCCCTTATTTTCTTCAGGTCTCTGTTCAAATTTCATTTTATCCCTGAAGCCTTCTCTATCCACTGTGTATAAAAATAACAATGCCCCCATCCATACTATTTCTGGCAATTCCAATCTCCTTATTCTGTTTATTTGGCTCTAAGAAAAAATACACTGCATTACTTTTTGCTTGTTTTCTTCTGACTTCCCCTGATAAAATGTAGGCTCCATGAGAACAGGGCCCTTGTTTTGTTCTCTGTTATATCAATGACACCTTGAAGAGTGAGTGGCACATAATATGCACTTATTATATCTTTCTTGAAAAAGTCAACTAGGTCATCAATTATCAAGTCAAATTAGAGTCGTCTCTTTCAAGGAACAAACTAGGACTGAGGAAGAAAATTTAATAATTTAGATCTGTTATGTTTTAAGATTCTCCACCAGGTCCCCCAGACTAAATTAAAAGCCAAAATCCTTCAGATATGTTTTGATTGACTTACAGAATATTTTTCTTTAATTTAATCAAACTTTAAGAAAATCAAGAAATTTCACATAAAAATAAGGATTTCTGGATTATTTTGAATATCTGAATCCCACCTTCTCATTCCCATATGGAAGACTTACCTCGAGCCAAGTCATGGCTTGTTCATTTACATGAGGTGTATGCTCTGGAGATTTTCACAACCTGCTAGCTTCCTACTGTTTCTCATATCTGGCCACTTCTAATTATGTTATCTTCCTGGCTGCTAAAAGCATTTAAAGTTGCAATTGTTGCTGTAAGTATTTGAGTGCTATGACTAACCACTTAAGAAAATTAATGACTAATCACAGAAAAGGTGTAGCATGACAACTAGAGTTATTAATGGTCATCAACACACCTTTAATACACAACTCTCACAAAACAAATAGCACTAAAGCACAGAATTGGTGGAATGATCCGGGGCAGCTGCTGGATGAGGTTTGTTTGGTAGTGATAATGTAAGTCTAATGGAGTCTGCCAGGCACTATTTAACACGTCTGCAACTCATCTGTGCCATCTCCATCTTCCCTTATTTAGCTCCTCTTTAAAGTTCAGACACCCAAACTCCAAACCCTGAATAGAGTTAGCATACCACTTTTGAAATGCTAACCCACAGTCTTTAGCTATGATTATTGCTGTGACTTGTGTAACACAGTAAAAGGAGACAAGCCACAGGTTACAATGACAGAGTAAGTAAGGAGTAAGGAAAACTTCAAACTTACCAATTTGGTTAAGTTAAACTATCTGCCTTGGATGCCACATGTGTAAACTAATTACTTTTTGAGAGCTCAATACATACTATTGTAGATACTTTGCAAATATTAACTTATTTTCTCTTGGCAATCACCCAGTAAGAGGTTAATTAACTAGGTCAAGACCTACAGCTAGGAAATGAGAACCAGGATTTAAACCTAGATATTCTGGCACTAGAGACTATGTTTTGAACCACCACATCCAGAGCATCTCTTCCATAAAAACTCATTAATGTATGTACAATTCTTTTTTTAAAATTAAAAAATAGATATTTTGTCTAACCTTTACTACCCTGCATTCTCCTACAAATGGACTCTGAGAGCTTGTTTGGAGATTCTAACAGGGGAGCACAGCCACCCCAGTACCCTTGACAGAAGAACAGTCCTCCTCTGTGGGGAAGGTCATCCCTCCACCACTTGCACAGCTTTGGGAGGAATGCTCATGGAGCAGTGAGGGAGGAAGAGGACAAGCACCTAGCCGGCCAGATCAGCCAAATCAACCCCGACTATCAATGGGGTGACAGATGTCACAGCCAGATGAACCCCACTTCCTGTATGTAAAGTGTTTAGCATAGCTCCTGATATGTAAGTTGTCAATATAGGTAGTTACTAAAACCTAGAAGTGTGAAGTCACAGTGGCTTCCTTCTTCTTTTTTTCTTTCATCTTTTTTTCAGTACAGTCTCCTATGCTCCATTCACAACATCTGAAAAAACAGTGCTCCTATTAAAATTCAAGACTCCTTTATTGGCATTTCCTAAACCAATTGTTGAACCTGAATCTTTCTCCATCTGCTTCTAGCTCATATAACTGGGTTTGTATTTCATTTTGCTCTGCTTTCCAAATTCCTCATCCAACAACCTGTCTAATACCCCATCAACACCTGCATCCCTCAATTGATCTTGCCAGGCTTGTCCCAATTTCTGGAATCCTGCCCCTAGTACTTTGTGTTTCACTTGGTAAATGGAATTCTGTAACTGGTCCAAGCTCTGTTCTTTGATTAAATATGCAATCCCAGGATGCTGTTAATGAAGCTAATGCAGAAACCCAGGGGTCCTACCTCCAAGCTGCTGTCTGAGTCAGTGTTTAAAACCACCTACAGTATCAAGTCTAATTTTCCTACCCACACATTTATATACAACAAACAAGTATAATAGAATTCTATGGACGTTAGACATTCTCCTTGAAAACAATATTGGACAACGGAAACATACAGATTTACTGTATAGGAGAAGATTCTTTGAGTTATTCTATCATTTCCCAACTATTCCATTGTATTTTTTCTTCTTGATTTTTCTCACACAAAACTAAATCCATAATACCTGAAAGTTTGTAACTGTTTAAGGAACCTCTAGAAGAAACCAGCATCACACTTTTTCCATTAATCATCTAGCTGTGAAATCAGCAGGTGCTTTCTCAGTTCCGTTGGCTTCACGTCAGCTTGAGGAGTGAGTTGTCACAAAAGGCTCCTCAGCATGTGCTGTTAAGTCTCAAACCATGAGCAGATCCCGGTTGATGATCTATGCAATTTAGGGGAACTCCGTTAAATAGGAATATAACTTTCACACCGTGGGGTCTAAACTGTTAAACAGTAAAATCCCAGGCAGTTTTCAAGAAGCCACATTTACCCGCTAGGAATGAAGCCAGGGAAGGAAAGAATATTTTGGAATTGGACACAAAAAGGAATGAGCAAAGACAGACATAGAGAGTTAGCACAATAGTGGATTGCAGAAGGAGAAAAATCAGTGAAAGCCAATGGCCAAAGCCTTTATTCAAATGTTGCTATGTGTGAACAACTCCAAAATGAGCATTTGGGGCAGTAGGAAGACTACAGATTTTATAGAACCGATTAGTCCATCAACAGGAAGTTGAGTCAAGGTTCAGTTTTGTCCCAAGAATTGTTCTCTCTGCTAATTCTCAGATACTACGGACAATATCAGAAAGATATAGAAGCAGCAAGTCTAGGGTTACACTTTGGCAGCATTTGGATAAACAATTGGGATTAAGAAAGAGGGATGGTGAGGAATAGTTGGAGACTATGGTTTTGAAAATTCACAATGGAGAACTTATACTCCCTCAGGATCAGTCATAATACTTAAGAAGATTTCTCAATTTTTGATAGCTTGAGGATACTTTTTAACCTGGGGACTGGCTTTCATTCAGTTCTCTCCTTGTTTCCAAGAGAGTATGTGGATAGGGAGGGAGTTAAAGTTATATGGATCAGGATTTCCTTGGAATTTTAACCAAGAACCAGAGTTGAAAAAACTATAGGATTTGAACCCGTACACCCATGACTATGGACCACTCAAATCTTTCATCAAGAGAGACTGCTGTGAAGAGAATTGTTACCTGACAGCCTGCAGCCGCCACACTTTCAAAGCATTTTTGATAAAACCATCCTACCCCTGACTGCTGTCTGCCAATGACTGAGCACAGCGGGAAAGCTAGAAATGGGCAATCCCTGCCCACACAGGTCTCCTCTGATGGAAAGTTCTGGGGGCTCCCCCTCAGCCTTGTTTCCTTCTCTTCTTTTCTAGAGGCACACTGCATTGTGATTTACAGGCTCTGCCTGACTGCTCCTGTTCCTTCTCTCCATTTCCCTCAGAAGTGTTCCCCATAATAAATCTTTTGAACTTTTAATTCCATTTTGACATCTACCTTTTGGGGGACCCAAAATGACACATTAACTCATTTATTAAAATACTGAAAACAGATCTGAGGAAATGTGTTATCTAATGGACATATCTCTACTCCACAATAAAATCTTCCAAAGGTCATGGCGCCACTACATCAGAAAAAGCGATCCACAGCAACCACATCAATCCATAGAGGTCTTCAACGCCTTCCTCTGTCTTTCCTTAGAAGAAGGGAGGCACTGTAGCTCATATACATATAAGGAGATTTAGCTAGTTCTCTCTTATACTAGCCTCTGTTATCTACAGAGGGATTCTGCAATGTGGAACAAATCAATTTGGAACAAGTCAATGATGATTGTATTTTCAATCTTCTCCCTTTTTTTATGCCCATCTACTAGTTAAACACAGGTACTTGACTATTATTGTTGATTTGTGTAGACGTGAATTAGTGATTTTTGTAGATATCTTCAAGAACATCTTCTTTATTAATTTCCTGTTTGGAAGGCCAATTGCTTTTTTTCTTTTCAATTATTAAAATTCCTTATGTTCTAAGATTCGTTTAAATTTAATGCTGGAAAGTCTGTAAAAGAAAGGTAATCTACTTGCTACGTACAATTAAAAGTATGTTAAACCCAAAAATCTGACACTGAAAATAATAAATCCTAGTAGAAATCATTATAATATTTCTTGATACTTCAGTAAACAATTAGTCAGACACTATCAAAAAGAGCTTACAGAGTAAATAAGCAAACATATTAACAGCATTAATTGTGATGATTAATAGATAGTTATAGTACATAGAGTGAGCCTAGATTCTTATCTAACCATTTGAAGGAGATGAAGGTTTTTAAAGTAATATTTATTTGGAATTGAGATGGAATCTCAGAATCAAGGGAAAAGATCAGGCAATACGTTATAAATACACCCCAATATAGAAACATATCACACAACCTGTGTCACATTTCAGTAGATTGCAATTACCCTCCGACCCGTTATTACTGCTATTCTTAATGCTTTGTCAGGGATCCATTTTTTCCTTCAAGTTTAATTTCAGTTTTGTTACTATATTCTTCAATCTCGTTCACTTTATTGGGCACCAACAAAGTGTGAAGCCCTACAGGTATCAATAACAGCAACAACAAAATGAACAAAATCTAGTTTCTGACCTCTGAGGTCTAATGTGACGATTTTGAAGATATCATGGAGTATACTTCCCCTGTGGAGAAGCAAGAAGTTCGAGGACTAAAGACAAAGGAAGTGTGTGATTGCCTCCATAGCTGCAGTGACAATAATGTATTATGCGGACCAAGACATTTTCGAGAGTGAAAAGATGAGCCATTAATTATTATTCTGGGACAAAGAGCATAAACTGAGGCTGATCAGACAATCTAGGATATTTAGTTATCCATCTGAAACTAAATTCTCTGGAATGCATTTTTTCTATAAAGTATCATATGCACTCTGTTCAGTATCCACAGCTCCTAAGGTTGGCAGATTCACCTCACATAGTTAGGAGAAGATCAGGCATAGGTGTGGGTGCTTAACCAGTATCCTCCTGAAAGTACAGAGAGAAGTTCAACTCATCTGCTTTCTTAATATCACTTTCATGGAGCACCCAATATATGTAACTGATACAGTGAGAGAATGAAAAGAAAACACATGAGTAATTAGTTATTTTAGATATATACTCAGTGGGAGATACCAAACAGTAAATAGCCTACTAGCAATTTCAATATGGTTAAGATTCACTTATTCATTATTTTTATTCTCAAAGGATAGGGAAAATGAATCTGATGACTGAACTAAACTTGTCCCCAGTTGGAAGATCCAATATGATCAATTTCTCCTTAGAGAACAAAGTAGCCAGCATGAATAAAAAACATCTATCTTTTATGACAATTTCAGCCCTCACCAAAATGCCTTTCACCTGAATTCCACCAGCGTTTGTTGTATTCTTCTGTACTTGCGTCATTTTCTGCTTATCTTTATATGTTTCTTCCCAATTCAAATGTAAGCTCGCTTAGGTCAGTAATATGACTCAGGGCTCACGCAAAATCTTTCCTCTATAAACATTATTTTTGCTCAACATGTGGACATTTAATATTTTCCTTGATTATAAATAAGCAGCCAAAGATTATAATTGACTGTCTATTCATGCATTGTAGTAAAAGAAAGAACCTACAGAAGACCACAGCTATCCGTAAATTGAAGCCTTGTTCTGGGTTGCATCATTCATGTTATTTCTCAGAACTAAGTCCCCATGAAATCAATTTTTACATTCAAATGAGCAAGAAGGGCTTTGTTTCACAAACAAAGTTACTTCATTCCCATGATTCTATGCCTTAATTACAATTGAATGTGCAAGATGAATATTATCCTAACTTGCTCAGCAGCAAACATGACAGCATACACACGCCGTGTCCATTGTGTCAGCCCTGGAAGTGTGTGCAGCTTGGCTCTCCTTTCAAGAAACAATTTACTGTTCAACTCAAGAAGTATGGTTAGCTGACAGCTTTTAGCTGTGAGTACCTTTAGGATCCATCTCAACTTCTGGATTATGGCCACGTATTTCGGGGGTAGCTTCTAGACAATGAGTCACATGATAGGGTAATGTATCCTGGATCTTTCTGTCTACATTGAGATCTTTCAAATGGTGATCTCCTTTCTGGAAACCCCCAGTTGAGTTGGCTGAGTCTTTGTTAAATCTGTTTCACTCTTGCCCAATCCTGCTTTGTCCCTTCTTTATCTTTCACAGGCATTAATCTCCAATAAGCTTCTTTTTTTTCCCAAACATTTTTAATTATTATTTTTTTTTTTGAGAAAGATTAGCCCTGAGTGAACATCTGCAGCCAATCCTCCTCTTTTTGCTGAGGAAGACTGGCCCTCGCCTAACATCCATGCCTATCTTCCACTACTTTATATGTGGGATGTCTAGCACAGCATGGCTTGACAAGTGGTGCCATGTCCACACCCGGGGTCCGAACCAGCGTACCCTGGGCCGCAAAGAAGCAGAATGTGTGGACTTAACCACTGTGCCACTGGGCACAGCCCCTCCAATAAACTTCTTGTGCTCTCAACTCCACGTCTGCGTACGTTTCCTAACAGCACCAACTAAAACACACAAACTATCTAAAAAGGTCTCTGTGCCTTATGCCTGGTGTCATCAGTACTTATTTGATAAGTTATTTCAAGGTCTATCATATAGTCTTCTTCAGTAAACAAACTCTCTGATTATTTATCCCTAAGATTTTTGGCCCATGGCCCCCACACAGAGTTTTATGAAAGCTATAGACCATCTGTTTTAGGAAACTCCACATAGAATAATTGATATGCATTCTTAAGTGTTCATGGCATCATGTTTTAAAGTTGGTCCATGGATCTCATGCAATAAAATCATTCTCTGAAAGGAAACTTCAAATTTTGTGTGGTTGCCAACACAAAGGAGGAGTTGAGGACTCCTCTCCTGGTGGCTGTGCCTGCAGGGTTTAAACTGCTGGTGTGTTAAGAATCTATTTAATATTCAAGTTGGTCAAAAATTTTCAGTGGCTCCCTGTTGTACATACATAGGCAAAATTCTTTTTCTGTCAGCCATAATTTACCTTATACAATCTGACCAGCCAGTGTTTCTTGCCCAGCATACCCTTTATATTACTCTTCTCCAGTCAGGTCAGATTTCTCACCAATCTCTTTCTGTACTTTGAATTCCCCAACTTCCAAATCTTTGCTCATATTGATACCTATTCATGGAATGCCATTTACACCACCTCCTTCCATTTCTATCAAATTCCTATTAACTTTTCAAAATCAAATGCAATCATCCTTCCTTCTATGGCTTTCCTAGAATTTACACATCAATCTGATACTCTCTCAATTTATTCAGTCTTTGTGTTTGAAAAAAGAAAAAGTGGAAGGCATCTCCCTTCAGTATTCATCTCCACAAATAGGATATATTGAATTTATTTTGCTTTGCTAGTGTTTATTATTTTCCCATTCCCCAGAAGCAGGAGAAGTTCAAGAACACAGAACTGGAGTACATTAGCTGCTAACACCACAAACAAATAACGTACCTTCTACTTCTATTCTTTTCTACTTGTATTTACCCCCTAGTTTCAGCTATGAAAGAATTGTTTTTTAACAACAAGCTGAGGAGTAGGAAAGAATTACACACTAGGTACCTCATGGAAAGATAATTTTATTATATGGGGAGATATTACCATACATAGATGCACACATGTTGTTACATTTTGTTTCATTTTGCCTATAAGGTACTAATCTAACTCAAGAAAGGATTCCACAAAGTCACTCTAAGTTTTTCTAATAAACAAAGTTCCAGAAAGAAGTTCAGGCATGCTCATAACCCCGAGCTTCATGATAAAGTCATGTACAAGATAGCTAAAAACTAGCTCCATTACATTGAATGTTCCATGTCAAGAGGAAACTTTATGTAATCAGTATTTGAAGCTCAGTGAGAAGAGTTCGTCCATCCTCTCCTAAGTACAAATTTTAGGAAGAGATTAAAGGAAGAAAAGGAATTTGGGGTCCTTTTGTTCTAGATAATTGGCAATTATGTAAGCAAAAGTGATGGCTGAGAAGTTAAAATGCTAAGTTAACTTTTAATAGTTCCAGGACTAGAGAAAATGAATTGCAGTTAAGGAAGGACCCTGGTAAACTTCTTAAGCTTTTAGTTAGAACCAAATGTGCAATCTTCCAGAACAAAAGGTGGAACAAAATAAATAGTCCTGACAAGAATGAGCACATCCTTAAATAATTTTAAGTCTTGAAAGATGGAGGGGCTGGCCCCATGGCCCAGTGGTTCAGTTTGCGGGCTCCACTTTGGTGGCCCAGGATTTCGCTGGTTCAGATCCTGGGTGCAAACATGGCACTGCTTCTCAGGCCATGTTGAGGCAATGTCACATGTAGCACAACCAGAGACACTCACAACTAGAATATATAACTACATACCGGGGGGTTTTGGGGAGAAGAAGAAAAAGAAAGTTTTCACCAGATGTTAGTGCAGGTGTCAATCTTTAAAAAAGACACCAACATAGGTCAGTCTTTAAAAAAAAAAAGAAAGATGGAGATGATCCACCCTAGAATAGCTGCCTGCCTGAAGCAACATTTAATTCTCGATGGAGGATAAACTCATGTAGGATTTTACTTATGATTTTTTAAGGAAAATGTCCAGCAACCAAGCCTAACAAAAGAAAAGAAATAACCAAATGCTAAAGGAACAATACAATATGAGCAGACAAAAAATGTGGAACGTTCTTAAAAAGTTAAATGTATACCTACCATAGGACTCAGCTATTCCACTCATAGATTAGTTTGCATTCTCTAGATTTTTATATAAGTGGAATCATATAGTATGTACTTTTTTCATTTGACTACTTTTACTCAGCATAATTATTTTGAGACTCACTTATGACATTGAGTATAGCAATAGTTCATTACTTTTTGTTGATGGTTTTAATATTCCACATTTATTTATGCATTTATGCATGTATTAATATACAATTGTCTATATGTTAAACTGCCGATAGATGTTTGGTTATTTCCAGATTTTGGCTAGTACAAATAAAGCTGCTATGAACATTTGTAGACAAATCTCTGTAGGGTGAAAACTTTCATCTCTCTTTGATAAATACTTAGGAGTGGAGTGGCTGGATCATCAGGATATCTGTTCTCATCACTTTTACTCAGCAGAGTACTAGAAGTCCTGGACACCATAATATGGCAAGAAAAAGAAATTAAAACATCCATATCAGAAAGAAAGAAATCAAACTGTCCTTATCTGCAATAACATAATGGTCTACATAGAAAACCCAAGGAATTGACAAAAAATTCTTAGAGAAAATAAATAAGTTCAGCAAGTTTGTATGATATCAAATTATCATACAAAAATTGTGTTTCTACATACTAGCAATAAACACTGGAAACCAAAATTAAAATAAAATAGTATTTATAATCACTCAAAAAGTAAAATCTCAGAAGTCTAACAAGACACATATAGGTTTTTCATCCTGAAAACTACAAAATACATTATGATCACTAGGACCTCTCAGTACTATGTAGACAAAAGTGATGAGAAAGCATATCCTGACCTTCCTGATTTCAGGGTAAAAGCATTCAGCTTTTCACCATTAAGTATGATAATACCTGTAGGTTTTTCTAAATGTTATTTATCATGTTGAGAAAATTCTCCTTTATTTCTAGTTTCTGACCGATTTTATCATGAATGGACATTGAATTTGCCAAATGCTTTTTTCTGCTTCAATTGATAGAACCATGTAATTTTATTTGTCTTTATTCTGTTAATATGATGCATTGCATTGATTGATTTTTGACTGTCATCCAAACTTGCATCCGTGAAATGAACCCACTTGATAGTGGTACACAGTTCTTTTTATGTATTGCTGACTTCTATTTGCTCATATTTTGTTGAGGATTTTTTGTCTGTACATGATATTTTCCAGTAGTGACTTTTATTTGTTTTTTGTACTGTCATCATCTGGTTTTGCTATCAGTGTAATAAGGGCCTCATAAAATGAGTTGAGAAGTTTGGCAAGTGTTCCTGCTTCTGTTAATTTCTGGAAGAGATTATTTACAATTAGTGAAAATTCTTTTAAACATTTGGTAGAATTCTTTGAAACCATCTGGGCATGGAGATCTCTTTCAACTTTTCTTTTAAAAAATAATGAATTAAATTTTTTAGGGATATTTAAACTGTCTATTTCATATTGACTAAGCTAGTTTGTGCCTTTAGAGGAATTGTTTCATTGCATCTACATTGTCTAATTTTATGTGTATAGAGTTCACGATATTCCGTTGTTATCCTTCTGATGAGTGCAGGGTCTCTGGTGATATTTGGTACAGTCTTGTGCCACATGACAATGTTTTGGTCAACAGTGGACCACATATATGATGGTAGTTCCATAAGATTAGTACCATATAGCCTAGCAATGTCGTAAGCTATACTATCTCGGTTTGTGTAAGTACACTGCATGATGTTTGCACAATGGCAAAATTGCCTAATGATTTTTCAGAATGTACCCCCATTGTTAAGTGATGCATGACTGTATTTCATTTTTGAAATTGGTTATTTGTGTCTTCTCTCTCTTTTTTCTTTGTTAGTCATGCTAGAGGCTTGTCCATTTTCCTGATCTTTTCAGATAACCAGCTTTTTGTTTCATTGACTTTCTGTATTGTTTTTGTTTTCAATTTCATTAAATTCTGCTTGCATTTCATTTCATACCTTTTTTTTTTTTGATTTGGGTTTATAGTACTCTTCTTTTCCTACTTTCTTAAAATTAGGGCTTAGATGATTCATTTAAGACTTTCTTTTTTTCTGGTATAAGCATTTAGTACTATAAGCTTGCCTCTTCATACTGCTTTACTGTTCTACAAATTTTTATATATTTTCATTTGTATTCAGCTCAGCGTAATTTTTTGATGTTCCTACAGACTTCCACTTTGGTCCATAGATTATTTAAAATTGTGTTGTTTAGTTTATCAGAGTTGGAGATTTCTGGTGGATCGTTCTGTTTTTATGCAATCTGACAATCTCTGCCTTTTAATAGGAATGTTTAGAAAATTTACATTTAATGTGACTGTTGATATGCTTAGGTTAAAGTCTGTCACTTTGCTATTTGTTTTCTATTTATCCAATCTATCTTTTCCTTCCTTTTACCTATTTCCTTTTCTATTTGGGTTGAATATTTTCTATTATTCTAATATATTTTCTTTACAGATTTAGTAGCTATTACTCCTTGTGTTATTATTGTAACAGTTACTTTAAGGTTTAGATTATTCATCTTTAACTTATACATATAGATAAGTGCCTTACCATCTTATACTTTTGTTTCATTCCTGCTGATTTTTGTGCTATCATTTTCATATATTTTGCTTATATGTATCTTATAAACTGCACAGAAGATTATGATTATTTTTGTTTAAGCAGTCAATAATTTTAGAAGAGATTTTTATTTTTGAAAGACTTTATTCTTTTTCCTTTTTCTCCCCAAAGCCCCCCAGTACATAGTTGTATATTTTTCGTTGTGGGTCGTTCTAGTTGTGGCATGTGGGATGCTGCCTCAGCATGGTTTGATGAGCAGTGCCATGTCCGCACCCAGGATTCGAACCAATGAAACACTGGGCCGTCTGCAGCGGAAGGCACGAACCACTCAGCCACGGGGCCAGCCCTCTTAGAAGAGATTTTAACTATAAGAAAAATATCTCATACTTTTACCCATGTAGTTACTATTTCTCATGCTTATCATTTCTTTGTGTAAGTCCATGTTTACTTATGATATTTTCCTTCTGCCTCAAGAATTTCCTTTAAAATTTCTTGAGTGCAGTTCTTTTGGCAATGAATTCTTTCAACACTTTTGCTGAATGTAGAATTCTAGATTGACTTTATTGTTTTCATTCAATACTTCGAAGATGTTTCCCCTCTTTCTTCTCATCTGCATTGTTTCTGATGGGAAATCTACTCTAATCCTTGTTGTTGTTCTTAGGTATGTTATGTCTGTTTTCTCTTGATGTTCATAAGATCTTTTTTCTTTCTCACTGATTGTGAGCAATTTGCTTATGATATGCCTTGTTGTGGTTTTCTTCCTATGTCTTGTGCCTGAGTTTCATTGAGGTTTTTGTTGTTGTTGTTGTTCTTTTTTTTTAAAGATGCCACAAAAATCTGATTTTTATTTACATTTTATTTTTTATTTTTTTGCTGGGAAACATTTGCTCTAAGCTAACATCTATTGCCAGACTTCCTCTCTCTCTCTTTTTTGCCCTTCCCCAAAGCCCCAGAACATAGCTGTATATTCAAGTTGTAAGTCCTTCTAGTTCTTCTTTGTGAACCACTGCCACAGCATGGCTACTGGCAGATGAGTGGTGTGGTTCCGTGCCCAGGAACCAAACCCAGGCTGCTGAAACAGAGCACACTGAACTTTAACCGCTAGGCCATCAGGGCTGGCTCTCATTGAGGTTTTTGGACCTGTGTTGTTGTTATTGTTTTACACATAATTTGGAAATGTTTTAGCCTTTATTTCATTGAATAATTTTTGTAACACCCTCCTCCTTCAAGGCCTTGAATTGCACATAGGTTACTCTGCTTGAATTTTTTCCACAGTTCATTGATGTTATTATTATTAAAAAGAAATTTACTCTTTGTTTTTCATTTGGATATTTTTTATTACCATGTCTTCAAATTACTGTTCGTTTCATCTACACTATCTAACCTGCCATTAATTCCAATCAGTGTATTTCACCTTAGATGCAATAATTTTCATATCCAGAAGTTCAAATTGATTATATTTTTATATTTTCCATCATCTATACTTAATTTTGAATATATGGATGTAGTTATAATAATTCTTCTAATTTCCTTTTCTGCTGATTTTCACATCTGCTTTAGTTCTGGTATAGTTTCAATTGATTAATTTTTCTACCATGTTGGGTCATATTTTCCTGCTTCTTTATGTACTTTGTAAACTTTTTATTGAATTTTAGATGTGAATTTTACTTTGTCGAGTAATGGATATTTCTGCATTTTTATAAAGATGCTTAAGTTTTGCTCTGGGGTACAATTAATTTCTTTGGAATCAATTTGATCCCTTCAGGTTTCTCTTTTGAGATATTTTAGGTGAGAATTGAAGAGCATGTAATCTAGCATTAATTATTCCCCATTACTGAAGCAAGACTCTTCTGAAAACTCTAGCCAGTGATCCATTGATTACAATGTCTTTCAACCTAGCTTTAGGAACAGGCAATGCTCGTACCCCTTCTAAGTGCCATTAATGTTCCCTCTATTCATTCAGGCTGGTTCTTTTCTCAGCTGCAGCTTGTTTATTCACATATGTGCATAGATCAGTACTTAACTGAGCTACTTTGTCTTCTCCAAAGTCTCAATTTTACTCAACTCAGGAAGTCCACTGAGCTTTGCTTGAGTACCTTCTTCTCTTTGTTCCACAGTCTGTAAACTCTCTCAAGATAATAATCTGTGGCAATCAAAGAGTTCACTTTAGTTGTTTCCCATACCTCAGGGATCATTCTTTTTCATTACCTGACATCTAGTATCTTGAAAATTATTTTTTCCTATATAGATACTTTTGTTATTGTTTCATGCAGCAGACTAAATCTTGTCCCTGTTGCTCCATCTTGGAAAGAAATGGAAATTCTTTCAGCAATATCAATATAGCAGTATAGAGGACTAGGGAAATGTCAGTCTTTTTAATAAATAGTATTGTACTAATTGATATATACCCATAACTCATACCTTGTAAGTAAATCAAATCTAGATTGATTGTAAAGCTAAATGCCAACAGGGAAACAACAAAGTTTCTAGAAGATGACATGAGAAAAATATTCATAATCTTAGAGTAAGAAAATCTGCCTTAGATACATAAATCACTAACCACAAAAGAAAATATTAATATTTTAGACAATTTTAAAGTTATAAAATTTTCTATATCAAAAGACATCATTAAGAGAAGAAAGACAAATGATAGAATGAAAGAAGATATTTGAAAAAGTATGAAAATTGATCTGTATCTAGAATCCCTAGAAATCAATTAGCAAATAACAAATAGCCAAACAAAAAAATTTAAAATGCCCAATATCATTATTCATGAGGAAATGACGAATAAAAACTACAATGTGATAGTACTACATGTTCTTTGTAATGACGGAAAAGCAAATGACTGACAAGACCAAATCCTGGTGAGACTGAAGCAGCCAAACCTCTCAGACACTGATGGTGAAAGCATGAAGTTGCAAAACTACTTTGGAGATCAGACAGTGTATACAAAGTTGAACATGCACATAACCTAATAATCCAGTGAGTACATTTTTAGGTTTATATTTAAATAAATTGTGTACATATGTGTACACTTATACAGGTATATCTAGCAATGACTTTTCATAGTGGCCAAATCTGGAACAAAATAAATGATCATCAACAGATTAACATATATGCAAATTGAGGTATATTCCTAAAATGCTATATTACATAGGAATGAAAGTGAATTCACAACAGCTACATGCAAAAACATGGATGGGTCTCACAAACATAATATTCAGTAAAATAAGCCAGAACCTAAAACATGCAATCAGTAAAATTTCATGTGTATGAAAAGTAAAAATAGGCAAATCTAGCTATAGTGATGTCTGGCTACTTTGGGGTAGAATGAAGGAGTTTTGATTTTGACAAGATGAGATTTTGAAGTACTGCTAACTTTCTGTTCCTTTTCTTGGATAAATGACACAGTGCTGTACTCAACTTGAGATAATTTGTTGAAGTGTGTGTTCAAGATTTTTTTTTAAAAATCTTCAGCATGTTATGTTTTTCATCAATTAACACATTTATTTTTTAAAAGATTGAGACACAGTGTGGGCATAGAAAAAGAAGCTATGGAATCCACACCTGCATAGAACTTTTAATATAATAGGTAGACATGGAGAACAGCAAACATAGTATGGCTCATTTTCTGATTTATTTTATTCAACAAATATGAATCAAAACCTTTGAATCAAGTGCTTTTGAAAGATATAAAGCAGGCTAAATAAGGTCGCTGTTCTGTAGAAACTTAGTTTATTTAAGTAAATAACAGCTATATAAAAGATTTTTTTTAGGTGAGGGGGGAAGGAAAATATTAGCTTTCAGAGAAAAGAAGTGCCATTACAGTTGAACTGATGAGGGAAACAGACATGTAATAGAGGAGGTGGGTAGATAAGAAGCCATGAGGAACAAAGTGTCAGGAGAGGAATTAAGCTAATTTCAGGTCAGAAATGGATGTAACATCATATTAAAGATTTTGGATTGGAAATCATGCAAATAAATGTGTAAAGTAATTGGTCATAGGTGCATATACAACAATTAAAGGATTTTATCTTGAATATAATGCCTGGAGTTTTATAAACTGAATCCAATTGGGCTTTAATAGGGAGCCGATTTGGTATAGGACTGATGAAAAGAGAAAATCTTGACAGAGAAGATCAGGAAGGGCATTCAGGAAATGAGAACTAGAATTCGCAAGTAATGATGTGGAATTACAAAACCAAAAATACTTACAGAGTTTGGAAATAGCAAAAAGAAATATATATCTAATTAAAGCAGAGACACAAGGTAAAAATATACATGAGATTAATCAATCAAGAACTATTAATTGAATGACAGCTGCACATTTAGTACTTGGCAAGGTGTGCTCCAGGATACAAATATGTCCTCATCAATTTTATTCAAGACTTATTGATGCTTATGATGTGCAAGATATAGAGAACTACTTCAAAGAGCTTAAATCAAGACCAGAGGTGCCTAAATAATGCAGAGACAGGAGCATTTTAAGGCAGTATCAGCGAGGTCCAACTAAGAAGTAGCAATAAATGATGCAGGGGGAATTTAAAGAATAGTGCTGGGGGAGCATATATGATGGGCTAAAACTGTCAGTAAAGATCTCATGAATGAGAAGATGTTACTTTATCTGAGCCTGAAGTGGGAAGGCATTCAGATAGAGGAATAAAAAAGGGCAAATAGGGGCTGGCCTGGTGGCACAGCAGTTAAGTGCGCGTGTTCTGATTTGGCAGCACAGGGTTGGCCGGTGCGGACCCTGGGTGTGGACACGGCGCCTCTTGGCAAGTAGGCGTTCCACATATAAAGTAGAGGAAGATGGGCACGGATGTTAGCTCAGGGCCAGTCTTCCTCAGCAAAGAGAGGAGGATTGGCCTCAGATGTTAGCTCAGGGCTAGTCTTCCTTAAAAAAAAAAAAGGGCAAATAATGCACAAAAACCATACAGAAAGAAACTGACTAGAGGAGTGGAGGGTGCAAGTTACAGAGTTTTGAGAAATAATTACTCCAGTCCCTTCCCTCTCTTTTTCCTTAAGCTCCTATAGCCATGAACTTCAGGGCCACTCCTGTTGGCTCTTGAGCTTACTCTTCCTGAAATATTCCCTAACTGCTCATTGAGTTTACACAGCTTGTTTCCACCACAAAGCTGACTTCAGAGTAGGCACATATAGTTCCCTGCATTTCAAAGGCAATATGTTTTGATTGTAATGAGCTCAAGCCCTGGAGTTGGACCATCTACATTAAAATCTTGAACCTACCCCTTGCTACATAAGTTATCTTGGGCGAGTTGCTTAATCCTTCAAGCCTCAGAAACTTCTGTTTACCTATTGTAAAAATGGTTTTATCAAGCCAGCCTTGATGGCCCAGTGGTTAAGGTTGGGAGCCTTCATCACTTTGGTGACCTGGGGGCGGCCAGCGTTCGCTTCCAGTGGAGGAACCACACCATCTGTCTGTCAGTTGCCATGCTGTGGTGGTGGCTCACATAGAAGAACTAGAAGGACTTACAACTAGGATATAAAACCATGCACTGGGGCTTTGGGAAGAAAAAATTTGAAAAAGAGGAAGATTGACAACAGATCTTAGCTCAGGATGACTCTTTTCCTGCAAAAAAAATGGTTTTATTGTTCTCCTAGATGTGGTTGGAGTAACATTAACACTACCTATTTCTTCTTTTGTTTGAAGGTTAAATGAAATAACTAAAGTTTCTATGAGTACAATGCCTTGAATAAATATCACTGCCATAGTTCACAAATATTTTTATTCCCTTAGCACCAAGTAGAATGGTGTTTTAGTTTGTAATATATCCCAAAATAGCAAAACCAATCAGAAAGAACACACCTGCTCAGCTTTAAAGGAATTGTTCTATTAATGATGGTATATTCATTCAATGTAGTACTATAATCTTTATATTATAATTATAATTAAATTATTATTATTCTATAATTATGCAGCCATTAAAAATCACATATCCACTGGCTATGTAACAACATGGGCAAAAGCTCAAAATGTGGAGCCAAGACAAAAAGTGGTACACAAGGCTGTTTAACCTATGCTATCCTTGTTTTTATAGTCTAGAAATTAAAATAACATGTTAATTGTGATTCTTTGTGGGTACTGTTTTTTGATTCTTCAATTTCATTTTCCAAATTATCCATTTTGTTCAATGAATTTGCATTACTTTTATCATAAAAAAGAATATAATAAGTCTTATTATTTTAAAAGAACATAACTTGCCCACAACACAGAGCTTGAAAAAGGCATTAGAAATCCAATTCTTGGTTGTTTCTTCAGTCTTCTTTGGTAAACTTACACATCGCTTTGACTTTTCATTCACGGATAGCCAATTAGTGTTAGCATATACTTGAAAATACATCTGCAGAAGTGATTGGACAAAAAAGACAAAATACATTCATGTAGGCAAACAACACAACACACTTGAGAAGTATGCCATGTCCAAAAATCTATCATTAACGGCATTGTATCACAATATGATTTGCAGCTGTGTGCACATGCTTCTCTGATCTACCCTGTCAACTAATTAATTAGAATTCTTGCCAACACATGTTCATATTGACGACCACATGTTCACTGCTAATATTCTCACAGCAGCTGGTCACAAAGAGTTTCTCACCTGCCTCTCCAGGTTAGGCAGCAAGAGAAAGAAAGTTACATTCCACAGAGCTTCCAGGTGTGTGTGAGGTAAAGCTAAAATTAGCCGCTTAAATATAAGATTATTAGAGAAATTTAGAAAGTAGCAATCTGTAAAAGAGAGGTGAATTGAAGATGCGTTGATTAAAGACTGGGTTTAATTTGTTGTTCTTGTTCAAAAATATCTGCATTATATTTGAACAACGTATATGCAGATGAAAAGATCTGTATTTGTTGTGACAGATGAAAAAGACAGAGAAATTATTTGGGGTTCTTTCTTCTTTACATCCATCCACCGCTATTTAATGAACAACTACCATGTAACAAGAATAGTATAAATACTGTAGATTCTAACAATATACTTTTGAACTAAGCATTTATATTTCTCATTAATCAATTAGTTTTTCTCATTGTATGATAGTCTTTGAATATTCCAATGTTTTCTTGTTTTGTAACTGTGTTTTGCAGAGAATCTATAGTATATTATTCATGAATATTTTCCTAAAATCATAGAACTCTACTTGGTTACAGAACGTTTCCCAAAGAGGTTTTCCTCATATCCCTAGTTCTTAATGATGTTTATGAGTGACACACTGAAGAAAAAAAAAACTTCCCTAATTAAATGAGTTTTGTAAATACTGAGCTAGAAATTGGGTAAACTGGGTTTTTCTGGGTTTTGGGGGGGGATTTCTTTTAGTACATGTCTTATCAGAATTTTAATTAATTAACATCCATCTTGAATATTTAAGAGGAAGTTATAGTAAGCAGATTTTCGCATATGTATTTGACCACCTGGCTACAAATCCCTCACTTTATTTATAACTTAATCAAGATTATTGAGATATTACAAGATGCATCCATTTGAGTTTTGGCAAATGTACACAACTATGCACCACCATAATCAAGTTGTAGAACATTTCCCTCTTACGAAAAAATTCTCTCATGCCCCTTTGTGGTCAAGGGCTTCCAGCTATCCACCTACACCTTGGGCAACTACTGTTTTGATTTTTTATCACATAAATTTTACCTTTTATGGAGGTAAATATAAATAGAATCATACATTATTTGCTCTTGTGTCTATCTTTGTTCACTCAGCATAATGTTTTTGAGAATCATCCATATGTAGCTTTATTAATAGTTTCTTCCTTTTTATTACTAAGTGGTAATCTATTACTTGGATATACCACAATTTGCTTCTCCATTGTCCTGCTGAAGAACATTTAACCTGTTTCCAGGGAGTAACTTTTAAGGATCAAGGTGCCATTTACATTTGGGTACAGGTCATTGTGTGAAAACATTTTTTCTCTTGAATAACTACGAAGAAGGGAATTTCTAGGTCATATGTTTATGTTTAACTCTATAAAAAAAATCTGCCAATTTTTTTCCAAAGTGATTATACATTTTTACATGCCCACCAGCAATTTTTGAGAGTTTTATTTACTCTAGTCTTAGTTTTAGTCATTCTAGTGTATGTGCAGTGATATCTCATGGCATATTTAATTCGTAATTCTGATAATCATGCTAAGCATCTTTTCATGTACTTACTGATCATATGTATATCTCGTTTTACAACTTATCTGTTAAAATATTTTTCCTATTATTCTTAAATTTTTAAATCAGGATGAATATCTTAGTATTGATTTATAAATGTTTTTTATATATTCTGTATATTCTGAATGTGAGTTTTTTGTTACATATATATAAATGTATATACGATATGTAATATAACATAATATAAATATAAATCATATTTAGTTGACATTTTCTCCCCCATTCTGTGCCTTGCTTTTACGTTTTCTGAATGGCTTCTTTCAAGGAGAAAAAATTTTCAATCTGGATGAAGTCCAATACATGACATTTTTCTTTTTGATTCATTATTGTGTCATTTTGGGACACAAAGATTTTTTATTGTTTTATTCTATCATATTCATAGTTTTAGCTTTTGAATTTAGGACTAAATTCAGTTTCAAGTTAATTTTTTATGTTGTGAGATAATAGCATTCCTTTCCCCAGAGAAATATCCAGCTGTTCTGAGACTATTTATGGAAAAACACTACATTTTTGCCGTTGAATGAACTTTCGCCAATAATCTATTTACCATACGAACCTGAGTCTATTTCTGGCCTCTGTTCTGTTCCATTGATTTTTATCCTTATGCTAATATCATACTGTCTAAATTACTAAACCATTAGAGTAAGTTTTGAAATCAGGCAGTGCAAGTTTTCTAATGTTGGTTATTTTTAAAAATGTTTTGACTATTTCTAGGTCTTTCTCATTTTCATCTACAATTTAGAATTAATTTGTTAATTTCTACCAAAAAAAAAGTCTTTTGAAATTTTTACTAGGATTACACCAAATCTAGGAAGAATTAACATCTTAATCATGTATCTTCTGATCTGTGACTGTATTATACCTCTCCATTTATGCAATTCTTTAATTTTTCCTGTGGATCTTTAAAGTTTCAATGCACAGGTTTTGTACATATGTTGTTGAATGTATCCCTGGGTATTTCATGTTTGGTATCTTAATGAATATGATCATTTTAAAATTTTGTTTCCCATTTATTTTATGATACTGTCATATAGAAATGTGATGGACATTTCATAATGACCTTGTAAGTCACTAAATTTGCTTATTAACTCAAGTAGCTTATTACAGATTCCTTAGGATTTTCTGTATACATGATTATGACAAATGAGGACAAAGACACTTTTTCCTTCTTTCCAGTTGACTTATTTTTATTTCCATTTTTGTGTTTGTTCGTGACTAAGAACCCCAATACAATGCTCAACAGGAGTGGAAACTGGAGACATTCTTACGTTGATTCTGACCTTAGGAAAAAGCATTTAGTCATTCACCATTAAGTATGAGGTTACCTGCTAGTTTTTCACAGATATCCACTATTAGGTGAGGAATTTCTTTACACTGTCTAATTTACGGAGAGGCTTTTTTTTTTAAAATCATAATAGAGGTTGAATTTAGTTAAATACTTTTTTGCCATCTAATGAGATAATCATATCACTTTTATACTTTATTATGTTAATATCCTGAATAATATTGGTTGATTTTTGAATGTTAAATAAAACTTAATTCTAGGGATAAATTCGATTTGGTTGTGAATCATTTATGTTGATAAAATCAATTTGCTAATATTTTTAGAGGATTCTTTCATCCATATTCAAGAAGGATATTGTTCTTAGTAATATTTTCTTAAAAAATCTTTGGTTTTAGTATTAGGGTAATATTGCCACAAATTGAATTAAGTGATTGTATTTCCTTTAATTTCTGATAGTCTGTGTAGTATTGGTATTATTTCATTAAATATTTGAGAAAATCGACCACTGAAGCCAACTAGGCCTGTACTTTACTTTATGGGAAGATTTTTTTTTTGTTTTGCTTTGTTTTGTTTTTTACTTTTTATCAGCTATATGGAGGAATGGTAAAGCTCTTTCATTCAAACTATACAATTGGATGAGTTTTGACAATTGTGTACAACCTTAAACTGCGATCACAATCAAATTACAAAATATCATCATTGCCCCTAACAGATTCATTATATCCCTTCACAGGCCACATTTCCCTCTACCCTTGGTCCCTTGCAACCACTATCATGATTTTTGTCACTATATGTTAGTTTACATTTCATACAAATGAAGTTATATGGCATATAGGCTTTTGTGCCTTATGTTCTCTCAGATACTGATTTTGAGATTTAGTCATACTGTTGCATATATCATCAATTCATTTCTTTCTTTCTTTTTTTTTCTGATGAGGAATATTGGCCCTGAGCTAACATATGTTGCCAATCTTCCTCTTTTTTTTTCTTCTCCCCAAAGCCCCAGTACGTTTTGTATATCTTAGTTGTAAGTCATTCTAGTTCTTCTATGTGGGATGCCATCACAGCATGGCCTGACAAGCAGTGTGTATAGGTCCATGCCCGGGATCTGAACCGATGAACCCCAGGCTGCTGAAGTGGAGCACCCGAACTTAACCACTTGGCCATGGGGCCTGCCCCAGTTCATTTCTTTTTACTTCTGCATAGTATTCCGTTGTAAGGGTATACCACATTTTGTTTATTCACTCACCCATTGATGAGCATTTGGATTATCTTCAGCTCATGGCTAATGTGAATAAGGCCACTACGAATAGTCATGTAGAAAGGTCTCTGTGTGGAAAACTGTCTTCACTGCTCTTGAATAAATGTCTAGGAGTTCAATCACTCTGTCCATATATTTGTATGTTTAAATTTGTACGTGCATGTTTAAATTCATAAGAATCTACCAAAAGTTTACAAAAGTATCAGTGAAATTTTATTTTCTGCTCACTGTGTATGAGAATTCTGTTTACTCCAAATGATGCTCTATAATTGCTAATTTTAGTCATTTTAATTTAATTTTAGCACTTCTAATGAGTGTATAATGGTATCTCATCATAGTTTTAACTTGCATTTCTTTGATGATCAATTACGTTGAACATATTTTCATGTGCTTCTTGGCCATAGTGTACATCTTCTTTGCGAAGCGTGCATTTGAATCTTCCTCCCATTAACATATTTTTTCTTTCTTTTATTGAGCTGTTTTTGGTGTACACAGAATTCCAACTCCTTGTCAGGTATACATATTATAAAACATTTTTTTCACTTTCAGTGGCTGGACATTAAATTTTCTTAATTATTTTTGTTCAATCATTTTTCTTTCTCTTCTTCGGATTTGATTTTTATTTTTCTGTTTTCAAATTCACTGCCTCTTTCCTCACAAATTTCATTTCTGTTCCTAAGACCATCTAATAAATATTTTATTTCAAATATTGTATTTTTCATTTTGTTCTATTTTATATTTTCTACTTCTCTTATAAAGTTTCCCATAGTTTTATTCATGACAATAATATTTTACTTTACCTGCCTTAGAAAACTTTCTCTAAAATTTCAACAACTGGCCCATTTTAGACTAGTATCTCTTGAATGTCTATTTCCTTTAGACTGGGTCACATTTTGCTGGCTTTTTATGTGACATATATTTTGGTTCTTTTATCTTTGACATGATGTCATTATTTGTTTACGCTCTGGATTCTGTTATATTTCTCTGAGAAGTGTTGATCGTTGCTTTAGTAGGCAATTAATTTGATCATACATCGTGTCTCTGATGTATGACAGCTGAAATCTCAGTTCAGCTCTTCGGATCTTATTTCCAAGGGTTTTATTTTGCCCTACACAAGTATGCTTCACAGATAAAGTAGAAATTTGGACCGGCTTTACACACAGAAATAGGAGTAATTCTTATCTTCGTGTCTCCTTTCTGGAGTTTCCGCACACCCTCCTGTAGCTAGTCTGCTTCTTCTGGTTCTTTTAGGCAGAAAGATGGCTAGTATTTTGATGAGACTTCTGGCCGCCTGACACTGAAGCTATTGGGATTATTGCTGTGTTTGGGGTAAATTTGTAGAAAGGGGAAAACTTACACATGCTTGCCACTTAAGGTTTTGACTCCTTTCTTAAAACTGCATACTTTTCTTCAGTTTCCAGACTCCTAAGGCATTTCCAGAGTATACAAGTATTATTTGTGGGAATATTGGCTTACTAAGAAATCACACTTCCATACCATTATAGAGAGGCTTGTTAAATTAACTGCAACTTCTTCAATTCATACAGGGTTATATTGGCTTTCTTTTTCTTCTTGAAAATCCACTTTTAATAGTTTCTGGTTTTTAAGTTTTTCCCTTTTATCTAAATTTATTATCAAAATGTTGTTCAAAATACTCCCTTTCTCAACTGGAAGTAACTTTGCCCCCCAGGAGACATTTGGCAATCTTTAGAGACATTTTTGCTTATCAGAACTGTGGATTGATACTGTTATATAGTGAGGCCAAGGATGTTGCTAAACATCTTAAAATGCACAGAACATCCTACCATAACAAATTATTATCTGGTCCATATATCAGTAGAGCCAAGGTTAATAAACCCTAGTCAATGGGATCTGGTGTGATATTTCCCCTTTGATTCCAGATAGTATTTATTTTATTTTATTTCTTTTTGATCAGTCTAGCTAAAATTTATCTCTTGTATTGTTTGTTTGAAAGAACGAGCTTTTGGTTTTATTGA